>NC_083859.1:6130000-6450000 GCF_029169275.1 Apis cerana | reverse complement strand
TTTTCATCTAGACCAACATATTTATTACATAACATATTTAGAAGTTGATATTCATAGAATTATCCGAGTGGTACCAGTAATCTGAACTACCTTTTAACAGATAAAACAATATGACAGTATTTAAATTTTTATGTTCACTATAATATTTGTGCACATAAAAATTTTTTTTTGATGTATGTCACTCATATAAAAAAAAATTTGTAGCACATATTTTCTTCTTCTTTTTTTTCCTATTTTAACAAAAATGATGCTAGCTTAAAAAAAACAGGAATAAATTAAATATTTCTTAATTCGGACAATATCACACAAAACAAATACATTGAAAAAAATTATTTTATGTTGTTGTACAAATGTTTGCTATTATGTAAGAAATTATGTGATATTGATCGAATATAGAAAGTGATTAACAAGTGGTCCAGTGAAGGAATTTTGAGAAGTGTATAAATAAACTACTACCAGTATATTAGTTTTTAATCATCCTGTAATGAATTTACGTAATAAGAATCAATCTTTGCTACCTATCAAAATAACATTCTCACATGACAAAACTTTGATGTTGTTTGATCGTCGTCGTCGTTGTCATCATTATCATCATCGTTATCATCATCATCACCATCACCACCATCATCATTATCATCGTCGTCGTCGTCATCATCATCATCATCATCATCATCATCATCATCATCATCATCATCATCATCATCATCATCATCATCATAATCATAATCATCATCATCATCATCATCATCATCATCATCATCATCATCATCATCATCATCATCATCATCATCATCATAATCATCATCATCATCATCATCATCATCATCGTCGTCGTCGTCGTCGTCGTCGTCATCGTCGTCATCATAATCATTATCATATTTATTATCATAATCATCATAATCATAATCATCATCATCATCATCATCATCATCATCATCATTATCACTATCACCATCATCACCATCATTATTATCACTCTTAATATTCTCATTTGAAACGCAATCTCAATTATTATAATTTACAATAGAGAATTGTCTACAACAAAACTCGTAAACGTTCACGAACGACATTAATGCTTCTTATGTATTATTTACACACTTGTATCGTAGATCATTTTCAAATCGTTTCGCAAGGCATCTTTTGAGCAATACAGTTGGATTTAACCGATTCATAAATTTATGATGAATAATCACTTTGCAATAATGCTACAGAGTTAAATTACTTTCATTCTTAAATATCAGTTCACATTTATTAATTATAAATAAATTTTATATATTTCAAAATAATTGAATAAATATTCTCATGGTGTATAGCGAACGATTTGAAATAGATCGACTGGCTATAATAATGAGCTAGAAACGGTTCTAATGTCTGTTAAAAGTTGTCTTAAACTACAGTCTTTATATATCGATTATCATTTACAGCAGGACGTCAATAAATAAACTTCTACGCACTTTCCATCAATGCTCTCTTTACATTATGTATAAACATTCTGGATTTCAATAAAGATATATATATTTATATATGTATTATATATATATCTATATATATATATTTATCTATATAGTATCAGGCATTCAATAAATTGTATCCCATCCATAAAATATTATTTTTTTCCTTTTTTTCTCCTCATAATTAATTAATTACGCTCATCTCACAATTGTTGATATATGTTCACTCATCATTATCAACACATTATTTTCTCTTTAATCAAACGCATATACATATTAATTAATTTATATGCTTATATGCTATATGTAATCGGGAAAGAGTAAGAAATCACTTCTCAATTAAACTTTCATGCCTGTAGTTCTTAGACGACCATTAACAAATACATTCGACCGTAGTCATACATACATAGAGAGACATGTGAGGTAAAACAATCCAATCTAATTGGTGATTATAATAATAATACTCATCTTAATCCGTTAAATCAAAGCAAAAAGAAAACAATGATCTTTAATCGATTAAAAGAAATTGCTTTTTTTTCTTTTTTTTTTTACACTTTTAAGAAGAAGCATAAAAAAATAGGCTATCTCTTAAATATTTCTGTTTTCAAATTATACTGACATACTACTAATTGTAATTATAAAATAATGTAAATATGAATAAATGTTACATATCTAGAAAATTACATAAATTTCTAGATCAAGTTAGAGCCTTTTAAAATATAGCATGCTAAGTAATAATCATTAAATTACATTTATTTCCAAGAGATTTTAAAGCACATACATTATTTTTTTGTTCTTAAAATCTTTCATACAAGCCCCAACTTGAAAATTTACGTTTACATAATATTTGTTACAATTAAAGAACTTTACAATTAGAAGTACACATTTAGAAAGTTTGATTAAACATTCCAAGAGGCATACTTTATCATTTTTTATATGGTTTTATATTCTATATATAACCATAATGTATATTTATTGATGAAACTTGCAGTATCGAATAGTAATTAGTAAAAATGTAAGTAAATCAAATTAAAAATATTCTATAATAATAACGTTATAGAAAATATAATAGTACAATTCTATCTTTCCCATAAAAAAATTTGTTCAGTTTTTTAATGTATATTCACAATTATTAATTTGAAAATAATCTATCGAAAATTAATTTCATTGCAGCATACAGTTAATATTATAATTAGATTGTAAATTATTTTTATCTTTTTTTTCTTTTAGAACTTCATTTATGCAAGAGTTTATTGACTACAATTCATACAATGTGAATGAAATTATTTTTTTTCTTTATTTTTAAATCTGATTTTTGGGAAACAAATACTCGATTTTTAATTTATAAAATTATTCTTTGCTCCAAATAATTTAAAGAATTTAATTTTTAGTGTAAAAATGCTCTAAAATCTTATAATATTAAAAGTTTTAATGTGAAGTGAAAAAAAAATGGAAAGTCGAAAAGATTATATCACCTTTCACACGCAATCATTAATGAAATCTTTTTACACACCTATCATACCCAATGTAAAAGACATATCTTACATAAATCGTTCGTGCATTAGAAATGTTTTCTTCTCCTTTTTTTATTTTCCTTTTGTTTTTTCTCTTCTCTTTATCTTTTAGGGCGAAATATATTTATAAATTTATAATGTTGGAGTAGCTACGATCAATCTGTACGCAACTGTAATTTCAAATTTCCATTTTTATATATTCATGATTTCTTACATAAAAAACCGAACATTACACTTATTATTATCGTAAATATATTGTATTGCTCATTAAATAAAGAAAGGGTCCCCTGGAAGAAAGTTTTAGCTGGTAGATTAAATATATATACCTGTTTATATTTTGTTTGTAATAAAGACTATATAAAATTAAATTGTGTATTTGTATGAAGAGAGCATGCATAAAAATAAATACATTAATGCATTATTGAAAAAAATTTCCGAAAATAAGATATGTTTTTCTTGTCTCTTTAAAACTTTGTTCAATGAAATAATATCTAATATTTTAATATATATAATTTTAATATTTTTTTCTACATGTGGAACAAAATTTGAAATTTATTTTGAAGTAAGAGACATGTTATGTATTTATACAAACAAACACAAAAAATAAATAAAATAAAAAAAAAAAAGAAAGAAATTAAATTAATTCTTCATATTGATTATTCTTTCTTAATTATTTCTTCTTTATGATCATGAAAGTCAATTATATCACAGTTGTAAAATTTATGATTGTTAATGATTCAATTAAAATGTTTCTATTGATGACATTGATGCACATTAATATTATATAATATCACGGATCACTTTATATGAAATATTATTTAATACCATTTTTATACCACCAAAAAAATAAAATAAAGATCGAAATTAATGATTTTCGTATTCAATAAACAATTTTTGTGTAATATCTCTTCAATTAATTCTCAATTACACATTTAAACATACGACATGAAACTTTAAAAAAACATAAGCATATATATGTATTGCGCTACAATAAATCTAGTTCTTCTAAATTATATTCACAATCATCATATGATATATATATATATATATATATGATAAGGCAGTAATCTTGATCATTTTAAATATTTCCGCTATTAAAAACATGGAGAAATATTGTATAAAAATTTTATAAATCAAGTATCGATAAATGACAGAAAATTATTTTCTTTATAACTATCTATATATTTTTTATTCTTAATAAAAAAGACATACAGATATTTAGATATTTTAACGACCTTTAATATAAAAAGTTTATTTAATAATAATAAAAAAAAATATCTTTAGCTTTATAATATAGATTATAAAAATTACTCAAAGCAATATATATTTGTATAACATTAAAAATTTTCGGATTATTTTTACTATCGTTAATTATAGCAAGTTTTTTTCTATATTTTTTCATAATATTGATTTTTTCTGGTATAAAGAAAGATATCTTTTAACGTAGTTTAATCTTTTTTTAATTTCTTTGAATTTTTCCATATTTTTTTGAAACATAACTTAATAAATTATTGGATAAATATAAAAAAATCTAAAAAAAATCTATTAATATTAATATATTAATGCAAAAAATTCCCTAACAATATGTATTACTATTTACATAAATTGATATTCTGTATTATTTAAATTTTCTATTATTTTACTTACTATTTTATACTTATTTACATTTTTTATTATTCTTATATCTCGTTTCGCATCATAAAAATTATATATATATATATATATATATATATATATATATATATATTATGATAAAAACAGAAACAATATAACATAAAATAAAGATTTATTGGAGTATATTGATCAATAAAGAATTTTTAAATATCAAATATCAAATATTGAATTTCAAATATCCAATAATTTTAACATTATGAATTGTAAAATTCAAATATACATAATCTGACATTTATAATTTTATTTCATTATTTATTGTCGAATAATTTTATATTATAGGTCATTAAAATCGTCTAAGCATCCATTATTTATCTGAAATAAAACAATACAACTAATTTAAAAAAATAAAAATTTTTGATAATCAATTAATTATTAAAAAAAGCGAATATCATATCATACTATACAACTTTTGCAACAAAATTTCTCAATACTTCCAAGAATAGGTAAATTAAAAATAGTCAAAATTATTGCCCCACCTTGGATGTCATAATTAATCTCAATCTTAATTTCAATCTTAACTTCATCCTTAGCATTATCATATCATTAAAACATATCATCACTATCTTCATTATCATTTCATTATTTTAGTTTATTACATATTATTTCTGAATTGATTAAACCGCACGTTTGAAATGAGATCATACAATTAGTATGCAGGTGCAGATGGATCGAAGCTATCCTTTCTAAAACATGTACTTGAAGAATATTTTGCTAATTCTTGAATAAACCAGAGAAAAT
Organism: Apis cerana; assembly: GCF_029169275.1. Classification (NCBI taxonomy): domain Eukaryota; kingdom Metazoa; phylum Arthropoda; class Insecta; order Hymenoptera; family Apidae; genus Apis; species Apis cerana. The sequence goes on along the minus strand of NC_083859.1, from coordinate 6,444,623 downwards.
AGAGATAGAGAGAGACAAGATCAGATAAACATACATATCTTTTTTATATCTCACATAACGTGTAAGATGAAAAAAAATTCTTTCTGTTTATTTATTGCTACATTCATGGAGCATGCTACTTTAAATTTAATCATTACAATTAATATAATTAAATGAAATTGAATAATAATAATAATAATAATAATAATAATAATAATAATAATAATAATAATAATAATAATAATAATAATAATAATAATAATAATAATAATAGTAGTAGTAGTAGTAGTAGTAGTAGTAGTAGTAGTAGTAGTAGTAGTAGTAATAGTAGTAGTAGTAGTAATAGTAGTAGTAGTAGTAGTAGTAGTAGTAATAATAGTAATAGTAATAATAGTAATAATATAAAAAAAAAAGAACGAGAAATATTCTATTTTTCTCTGTTCTTTTCATGGGATGAAAAGAATAGAAAAAATTTACAAAACTCTTTTCCCCATCGACAAGGGCTTTGGTTCTGTCATTATACGAATGAAAAAATTAATATTTTGTACCTACATACACTTGTCTAGACTCTTGCCACTGTAGTTAATGTGTATCAGGATCAAAGGAACGAATTCTTCACTTTCCACAATTACACTGGGACCCTCCATGCTGCTTATTCGTACTTGAGAAAGGTGTTCGATTTCTGATCACGCTGTCCAGGATGATTCTGCCAAGCACCTTGGGATGCGTTCGGATTATTCGGGCCTGGACCACCTGTTCCAGGATTGCCAGTATTACCATCACCACCCCCTTGATTCATCCAACTGAGAAAGCCAGAGTTTCCACTGTTACCGATACTATTGTTGCCTGAAGGTGGCTGACCAGGTGGGCCAGGCTGGTTCGAATAGCCCTGATCGTTTCCCTGATTCTGCAAGTTACCGATCAAACCCCAAGATGCTTGGTTCAATGCAGCTGCAACCAGAGCCGGGTTGACTGGTAATGCAGATAAATTCAGACCTCCCATTGCCAGTGGATTCGACATACCACCACCGCCGCCGCCGCCATTATTCTGCCCAGTAATGCCCAATGCTTGAAGGTTAGGCATATCCAAATTGCCTCGATTCCCTGGATTGTTCCACCCATTTGGACCCATATTATTACCTGAATGGCCCATGTATCGGTTACCCTGATAGTTTCCCTGCACGTTATTCTCGACGGGACCTGGGGCGCCTCTACGCATATTCGAGTTCACTTGATTATTGAAATTCTTATTGTTCCCCTCAGATTTAGGCGCAGCATTCGACACGTGTACAGACACTCCTTTAATAATGTGATCCTCGCCGCACAGGGACTGGGCTACCTCGGGATCTAAGAAAGTAACAAATGAAAATGCACGGAAAGGTTTTGGGATGAACACGTCCGTCACTTCGCCATATTTGGAGAAATAGTCGCGCAGATCATCAGCAGTTAGGTCTTCTGTACAGCGTCCCACGAATACCTTGCAGGGTACTTGCTGAATCATTCCCTCCTACGCACAAACGCACAATCAATCAATCATGTACAACAGATTTTCACAGGTTTTTGGTAATTTTTTGTTCTTTTTTCTTTTCTTTTTTTTTTTTGTTTTGTTTTATCCATTAAAACTTGCATACAGTGCACATTATTGTTATTTTACTTATCAAAAAGAATGATCAAGCATATATTGATTCATTTGGACGTTTTAAATAACTTTGTTATAAGCAGTTTTTTATATTTCTTCAAATTAAAATATCATTGAAATCTATAAAAATAAATATTCATTTATTCTGTTTAAAAATGAATTGAACAAGAAAGAAAAGAATTGAATTAATCTGCACTGTCAAGTTTTATAGAAAATTCTTTTTGATATACATGTCTAGCTAACAATTTCAGAAAAAAAGTATCGCCTTGTCAATTTACAGTTTTTATCTCCATAAATACATATATATATATATATATATATATATATATATATATATAATATGTAAATATATAACACTTAAGCACTATGGCCTCTTTAAAATTCATGCACAAAATCCGTATAATGTCCTTTTTCTCTGTATATATTCGATGTAAAATTTCATGCTATATATTACATTATCTTAAACTGATTAGCGCAATAGTTGATATTAAAATGTAGACAGTTATTCGAAATTATTGCTAGTAGACAACGAAATTTTTTTACTTTTTTTTTTGTTTTTTTTTGTTTTTTTTTTTTAAATATCTGCAACAAAGATCACGAATCAAAGGGAATGTACATTTCAACAATATATTAATGATCATTATATATTAAATGATCATTTATCGATTTCAGAATAAAATCATTTATGAACTATGATATATTTTTAATTATTTTGTTCTCATTGAAAAATTATATATACTCATAAATTTCTTAATAATGCTCATCGTTTCATAATAATACATATACATACAATGCGTACGATTCAAAAAAGGAAAAACAAATATAAGATACAGAATAATTGAGAATTAATAAAAATTTCACGAAGCAAATATTGTTAGATTTTTTATCCTTTAAAGATGCCTCGTATATAAGATAGATGTTATATGAGCGTTATATTAAACTTATTTAAATTTATTCCCGTTGAAACGTGACATATGTATTTAACGATAGTAACAAGACTCATCAGTATCTTGACGTATCCGAGACATGGTGATCCCTCGATGGACGGTGCTTGTAATAACGATCGTAATAATTCTCTTTAGCCGGATATCTTGGTGTATCCGCAAACCTGGCATCCACTTCCTTCGCATCCGGTGGATATCTAGCATCTACTTCTCTGTTCTCGATAGCGTACCTGCCATCTGGATCTCTACCATCAACCACGTATCTTCTATCCATATCACGATTGTCCACCGGATATCTACAATCAGCCTCTCTACTATCAGCTTGAATTCGATTGTCCGCGTGTCTAGTATCTGGATATCGGACATCCAGTGTGTATCTACAGTCTGTGGACGCGTAACGACCGTCCGCCTCGTAATAGTTTCGATCATAACCATAATTGTATCTCACTTTCTCCGTGTAATCCGGATTTTCCATCACTGGGTACACAGCACGTCCTTCATAATTGGTGTATCTTGTGTATTCTGTATCGGACGGATAGGTAGCGCTGGGATTCGGGGGTGCTGCAGTTGTATGTTGAACCATATAATTACGTGTGTCATACCCAGGATCCTCGTAAGATGGGTAACTAGGTTTCTCATACGTATTATAGTTTTGGCCTTCATATTTGTATTTATTGTTATCGTCGTACGGATAATTGGGAGGATACGACGGATAATGCGTGGTTTTATAATCATACTCCGAATCGTATCTAGGTGTATTAGCAGCTTCAGATGTATTTAAGTTGATATAAGGTTTCGCCACAGGTACCCGTCGATTACTCGGCGTATGAACCGGTATAGGACGGTAGCATTCATTGTGTTTGCTCGTATCATACTGACGAGCCATCATTAAGCCATCAATATTCTGCAACCAGATACACCAGGCCTCGACAATCACATACGATTTTTATCTATTATAATTGATTGAATCATACACATATACGCACTCTCACTCATTAATCGTGCTATTAACATACTTTTTTTTATTTTTTGATTTTTTTTTAACATGTCATACCACATACCAATTATAAATTTCGAACCTATCAAGTAATACGCGCTTGTAGGAAATTTTTAAATAAAAACGATACGACTTTAAGCATCACGCGTCTTTCATTCATCTACTACAGTCTATTTGTTTATACTGTTACTAATATTACTTTTTTTACAACTATTCATTAATTCGATTGCAGAAAATATCATATTGAAAAATTCTATATTATAGTCTGCTGATAATATCTAATCACGATTTGGAAATATATTTTTTTTCGCAAAAATTCAATACTCACTTCAAGAAATATGACAATTCATTACTTCACACACCGCATGTGGATCAAAACCTGCGATTGCACACACTGTCACGCAAATCATACCCATTACAATATTTATAATCTTTAAAAATGTTATACATTTAGTTAATGCTCGAATATTTCATTTAAAATTCACTCTCAATATTAACATATAACAATATTATGTTTTAATATTACGCGAATAATTATGCGAAAAAATCAATCTCTCTAAATCTCATTTCAATAATGCAATAATATTTCATTTAAGCAAGCTCGAAACAAATTAACAATTACATAATACATATTCTTTGAAAATTTCGCACTAAAAGATCGAATGTAAAATGACCTGCTTGTTGCAACTAATCTATCTAGGTTTTGTATAAATTAATTGGGTATGTATTTTCAATTTTCATATCTATTTTAAAAGATATTTGACAGTGGTACCTCTCATAACATACTTAAAAAATTTCCACAGTATTTAAAGAAAACACAAACATACCAATGTTATTTACAAGAGCACGCAAGCAGCATACTTTCTTTTACTTTCTTAACTCACATTGTATCATACAACACTCATATAAACATTCACGCATCACATCTCCTTTATAAATATACCATTTAATTTGACTACACATTCATCTATTTATACCACAATATACTTTCTTCTCAAGAGATGAATAAAAAATGACGTTCAAAAATTGTAAATGGAAATTAATAAAGGTAATGTTTCATATAGTCATATATTTCATATGACTCAGTCATTCTGATTCAAAATAGGAAAAAGAATTTGTAAAGCAAAATATATTTTATACGCATTTATGCCATAGTCAAACTTTTTAATCATTCTTTTAACTTTCTTATAATTCAAACTGTTCATAATTCAACTAATAATTTAGCATGCATCATAGATCTACACAAGAAAAATATATATAAAAATATATATAAATATATATAAAAATATAAAAATTTTTTTAGAAAGATTTTATTACATTTCATTGCAATTTTTTATTATGAATACCATACTGTTCATTTTTCATTTATTTAATAATTTTTATTGTCATAATTTTAAATATTTTTTTTGTAATATGTATTAATTTTTTAGATCTTTAAATAATGAAACAATATAATTTTTTTACATAGTATTTATTAAAAAAAAAAAGAGAAATATTAAATTTTCGAAATAATTATTTGTGCGAAAATATATTATAATTATATAATAAATTAAATGATATAAAAGTACAGATCTATGATTTGCACCTAAATATTTAATATAATTTTATCTTAAACAAGTATTAACTACTTGAACATTTCACAGCTACTTGAAGATACACAATGAAACAATTAATGTTTGCCGATGTATATAATAATGCTCTTACCTTACTGTTGGGAACCTTAACATCACACCATCGCCCATCAATCATATGTCGTTGAGCAAGACATCTTAATTGGGATTCATAACTTCCAAATCTAATAAAGCCAAATCCTTTGCTTTGTCCTGATTTTGCATCTTTTTTAACCTATAAAAACATTTAAATATTTACATTATACCAAGCTATATATTATATGTTATAATTTAATGATTTCTATAGTAATATAGCAATTTATAAATAATCAAAATAATTATTTAAAATAAAATTGAAATAAAAATCTAATGACATATTTTATATTTTGGTTCTAAAATATCAATGTTATATTCAATAATGAATTCAACAATGAATTTTTTTGGCATATATTCCTTACAAATATAAGGAAAATAAAAAAAAAATTATACTATTTATAAATTAGAAAAAATTAAAAAAACTCACTTGTGCCATGAGTACTTCTCCAAATGTTTCAAAATACTCTCGCAAGTTCTGCTCGGTTGTTTTCCATGGTAAACCAAGTACGATCAAGTCTGTGCAACGCAACTTTGTTTCCATTCTTTTAGTCTTAGCTGTGGAATTTTCCAAATTGTCATCAGATTTACGTTTGTTCTCTGAAAAGATATAAGTGTTCATGTCTACTAACTTTTTTTTCATTTTACTAGAACCTCTTTTAAAAAAATTTGAATCTTATTGAAAAATTTTATATGTGTATATATATATATATATATATATATATAATTTATGAAAAAAGATAAAAATAAATGTAATAATAATAATAATAATAATAAATAGAAGTAAGAAAATATATAATATAAAGTACAATAATTATTTTTCAAAAAATATAATAAAAATTATGTTATATTGTGTATATGTCAGGCTGTGTGTGTGTGTTTGTGTGTGTGTGTGTGTGTGTGTCTGCACATGCGCAATATAAATATTACATTGTTATATTTTAATAAAGCATTCGAGATCTATATACTAAATTATCTATACTATATATATCTATATTCTACAGAACTATATATCTATATAAACTCACATAGATGTAAACAAATTATAATTATAAATAAGTGTATATTTATAAATATTATTAAAATTAAAAATATTTTAATATTTAATAAGTATTAAAATATTTTAATATAATCTTATTTATAATCTAGATCAGTAAATGTTAATTATTTGAACATTAACATGTGCTTATGTTAATATCACAAAAACATAATAAATAATCAAAATTTGGTGAATAAATTACAAATAATTTTTTATATTTGATATTAAATGTAATTATTTAGTAGAAAAATCATGCGAAACTTCTTACATCTTTGTGAAAAAGACACGAAAAATTAATCGAAAAGAAAATTAGGATAAAAATTGATTCGAAAATAAGTACATAAACACAAATATGTAATAGACTTCAAAAAAAAAATCTATATGTAACAGTTATGGTGAAATTTATAGAAATTATTGAAGATCAAATATTGATAAAATTTATAAAAAATAATCGATAAAATATTTTCCGCGATGTATTAAATAATTACAAAAATAAAATATTGAACATACAATAATAAATAATAATAAATAAAAAAATAAAATTATATACAAAATTAAAAACTTTTATCGATTGACATTTTAAATCTCGAAATATTTTAAAATTTATGTCAATTAATATATGAAAAACATAATATACTTGATCTTGTATCATAGTGTTAGTATATTTTCGAGAAAAAAGAGGGGATGAGAAAAAGATTATGATTTGCAGTGAAATAAGCACCTTTTGGAAAAACACAAAAGTAAATTGCCTTGCCCCATCCATTTTCGGGCGGATGAAGACGTCCGTCAACAAGACGAATGCCGCGCATCGTCCGAGATTCTGGATTGCGATATTTCAGGCCACACGTTCCGGGAAACTGGGCGGTTACGGTAGTCAATAAAAGTGTACTATCGTCTTCCGTTGGCAATTCGATCGGTTCATCGCCTTCATCTTCGGCAACTTGGATGTACGACGACATAATTTTCTCTTCAAAACGTACGGTCTTTCCGAAAAAAAGCGAACGTTTCTTTTTTCCAAAAAGAGAATAAAAATTTCGTACAACACAACAAACACACACGCTCGGCCTCGCAATCAGTCACGCAACACCGCACCTCTTTCTCTCCTCTTGCATAGCTATCAGAGCTACCAACCGGTTCGTCCCGGAACTACGGACTTTTCAATGTCTGCAAAAATTCCACTCAATTTCCGTTTATAAAATAATGCTTGTAGAAATATATATATAAAATATATATTTTGTTTGATTTTAATATATCAACGAAAATAGAATTTTTTTTAAATAAAAATAATGATGTTTATTAATTAAACAATATTTTTTCACATATATTTAAAAGATATATACAATTAATACTAAATTCAAATGAATTACTTATATGATCTTAAAATACTTAAAAATATTTTTTTTTATGTTTAAAACGATAGAATAAAAAAATAACACGATAAAATTATTAAAAGTTTAAAATCGTAATCGTAGATTATATTGGTATTATTAAATATATTCATTAATGAAATATCAAATATCAGATAGATTTTTTTTACGAAAAATATTTTTTATAATTAATTTATATATATGAATAATATTTAATGTATTATTACGTACTTAATTGTTATTATGTTCTTGTAAATTATATATTAATTTTTATTTTCTTATCTAGGGAATTTTATAATGTCAACTAAATTAGCTAAAAAATTATGTTAAAGCATCTATTTTTGGCGGGAAAATAAAACTTTTAAAATATACTATATTCGATTAAAAAGGACTCGTTAATTGTTCAAAAAATATATTTCCTCTTAAAAATACATTTAAATTATACATTTAAATTATAAATATCAATACATTAAAAAATATTTTTTTTTTATTCAAAACTCATAATTCATAAAATATATTTCAATATTATATTAAATAAGCATTATTGAATGATCATTACGATAAATTAAAAAGAAACAAAGTTGAAATGCAGATAATATACAACCTAAAAAATTTGGTATTTGTATGAAAAGATCATTAAGAAGGCAACCATACACAAACCATTGAGAAGAAACTATAAAAGAAGCCATGATAATAGGAAAAGGTAAAGTTTCAGTATTTTTAACTTTTATTACATGTGCCTAAAAAAAATATTTTATTCCATCAATTCTTCTTCAAACAAATAATTTTCATATTATAAATTGAAAAAATTAAGAAGACTTACCAGCATCATTAATGGAGATGCAAAAAATAATACTGTTATTGTACAACTAAGAAAACCAACATATTTTGCAGCTAATACTCTATCTTGTTCATAAAAACTATAAAAATATACAATTCCAAGAAAACATGTTGCTGCAATTATTTGTCTTATTATTTTAAACTTTTTTACACTATATAAAATGAACACATAAAGATAAGATGCTTGAAGTATTATGCCAAAAATATTCACTAACAATATAAATTGATCTTCAATAAGCATACCATATCTCATCCATAAAACACATCTGTAACATATATTTATTTATACAAAAACTTGATTTTAATTAAATTCTTAGTGAATATTTAAAAAGCATTAAAACATAAATTAAATGAAATATAACAAGAAATATAAAGAATAAAGAAATAATTATTATAATAAAACAATTTTTAATAATAAATAGTTTTTATTATTAAAGATATAACACTTACGATGTATAACATGTTACAAATGCCAAAGCTGAACTATTTCCTGTGCTGCCATTTTTAATGATTTTTCTGCATACCAGCCTAAAATATATTTCTTTATCTTTCAACTCACATATTAGATATATTTTTTGTCTAAATATAATGGACACTAAAAATTTTTTTAATATTTATTTTTGACAAGATAAATTTTATGCCAAAATTTAAAAAACTTTTATATCTTATAAAAGTATATGATTATATGCTTTAAAAATTTATTGTATAATATATTTATATTAACAAAATATATAAAAATTCTTAACAATTTCTCAAATAAAAGAAAATCAGATTTCAGATTCACATTTTTACTTACACGCCAGCTAGAAATTGCAAAACTGTGCAAATCGAAGCAGTCGTAGCTAACACATCTCTAATCTTCGTTGAAATCATAATATAAAATACTGTCACTTCTATATATTAACATTCGTACCAGATTTCTAACCTTGAAATATATTAAGCCTGGTGAAAAAATAAAAGTGAAGTTGTTGAATAAAATTGAAATGTTAAAATTTTTTTTTTATATTATAATTTTTTTCAAATTTTATATTATATTAATAAAATATTAATAATTATTTTTTATGAAAATAATCTAATTTTTTATGAAATAATATCTAATTGTGTCAGTATTATATTTAATGATCCTAATCTTTAATGATATAGTTTGAAAATTATTTTTTTACGAAATGAAAAAATTATATTTATTTTATAATATATGTATTTCAAAATATAAATGACACACATACTAAATAATATTCGATTATTTTAGTGTCAATTGATTTTGGATAAATCGAAATTTTTATCATCTTTTGTTCTTAACCTAATTAAAAAATTAAATAAAGAATGAAAATTAAATTGAATTTTCTAATTTATATCATAAATCGAACTTTTAATTACATTAATATAAAATGTTATTCACAATCAAAAATTCTATTTAATAAATTGAATATCAATTCAAATAATTGGAAAGAGCAACTTGACAAGACGATGCAAATTTTTCCAAATTTTATAACAATTGAAGAAGAAATATCTTTAACTGAAGAAATTGATCCTTATATAAAAAAATTACGATATGAACAATCGCATTGGGATGATGTTAGTATAATGATGTATATATATATAAATGATGATATATATATATATATATAATATAATGATGATTATTTTAAAAATATTTTATAAATCATAAATATATTCATTTTAATTGATAGGCAATACATAATTATAGAGAAACGGAAAAAAGTAAATGGAATGAAAAAAATATAAAAATAATAGATAAAATTCGGAAAAAAGCATTTTCCAAAGAAATGTCTCATATTCCATTAATACATATTTTAGACTTAGCATCTGAAGGATGGATAAAACCACACGTTGATAGTATAAAAGTACGTATTTTATTTTTTAAATATTTGTAAAAGTTTAAATAATTAATTTTTAAATGAAATGATTTTTTTATAGTTTTGTGGAGAAATTATTGCTGGTTTAAGTTTGTTAACAGATAGTGTAATGAGATTAAAAATGGTTGATAATGAATCATTATATAAAGATTTCTTATTATCAAGAAGATCTTTATATATAATGAGGTAAAAAAAATGTTTATATGTTTGTAACAATATATATTTTATTATTTATATTTTATATTTATTTTTACAGTGGCATTGCTAGATATAATTATACACATGAAATTTTAAAAAATAAGGAATCTTTTTTTAAAGGACAATATATATTAAAAGATAGACGTATTTCAATAATATGTAGAAGTCAACCAAATCATAATTGTAAACAATATTAATTCTGCAATGATATACTTTTTTATTCTTTCAATTCAGTGATTGATATACTATGGTTTTTTAGATATGTTTACATCATGTAAAAAATTTTGGAAAATATTATTAGTATACTTTAAAGTATCTATTTTTATAATATACTATATAGTTTTAAAAGAAAGTAATATAAATTTTAAATAATAATTTTAATTTTAATTTTATAAAAAATAATTTTATGAAACAATAATTAATAAAAAATAAATATCTTAGTGAAAAATAAAAGATTTTGGTATATTGTTGCAAAATTAATCATGTGATTGCATAAATATTATATTTATTGCATAAATTTGTATATATGTATAATTGTGCTATATATTAATATAATACTGAATTAAATATATATGAATATAACATTGAATTGTATATATGTAAACATATATAATATATATAATATATATAAATATAATAATTGTATATATTTAATCAACTGTATGTTGAACTTAAATTTGGAAAATTAAAATTTTTAAAATTTTTTTAGATAAATAGATTTTGATGCAAAGAAGATTACTGATTTAATTTTTAGGAATTTTAGGAATTCAATTACATGATGTCATACTAAATTTCTAATCAATTCTCATGTTCCATATTCCACTATATACATGTCTCATATTCCACGTTTAACGAATAGAAATATTACCACGTCAAATTCTATTATTTTTTAATTAAAGAAAATTTAAATAAGGTAATAATATTATAATATCAATATGAATCAATTCATAATTTATTAATTTATTAACATAATTTATTAATATTGATTTATTAATTTATATAAATGCTTATTTATTTAAAATCAAAAAAATATATTATCGTAAATATCATACTATATAATCAACTATATTAGCATATGATTCAATTTTAATTAGGTTTAAATTTTGATATAATTTGAATTATTTATCTAAAAGAAAAATAAATTAGTATTTTTATATCTTGTTGTAAAATTAAAAAAAATCCCTAAAAAATCACAACTTTGAATAAATTCCCTATGTGATTTTTTTAAAAATTTATTTTTATTTCCTTTCTCATAATTATATGAATTTAGAAAAAATTGTGCACGAATTGATTCAAAAAAATCTTATATTATATATTATATTATATTATTATATTATATTATATAGAAATATTTGTAATGAAGAAAATCGATTTTTCGAACCAAAAGGTAATGCATAATAATTAACAAAAATAATGAAATAATAAAAATAACTTATTGAACATTTCTTTTGAAACTAAATTAATGAATCATTGTTTTGTTATCATTCATTATTTTATAGAACAATTCAACTCATAATGAAAAACAATCTCAACGGAAAATATCAATGTATTTTATGAAAACTTCCAAAAATGAAAAATTTATAAAAAATAATAATTCGAAAAATAATATAGTTGAAACGACTATTACAAATGATGAAATACAAAAAAAAAGAAAAATATCAGAAATTTTAGATTCATCAGAAACAAAAATTGCAAAATTTAATGATGATGCTTCTGATGTACATAATATGCAAAACATACAAAAGCAAAATCATTTACTTACAAAATCAAATGTCATTCATAATGTGTTTAATATAAATAATGTTAACACAAATATAATTAATACTAAATATAAAGATGCATCTATAGTTGAATTTAAAAAAAATATAGAAAATATAGAAATTAACAAATACACAAATACAATATGTAATTTAAATGAAGAAAAGAAAATAACAAATAATGATATATTATGTAATACTATTTCTGATGTAAGCTTTTCTTCAAAAGAATTTTATGGAAAAAGTACTACTATTATGGAAGAACATAAAGAAATTCATTCAGAAATACAATCAATTTTTACAGAAGATCTTAATGATTGTTTTGAAGAAGAATGGTCCATAGATAGTCAAATAAATTTTAATTCTTTGCAGAGATGTAAAATTATTGATGTAAAAAGAGAATATAACAATATATTATTAACAGTAAAACAAGATAATGATTATGCAACATATAATACAACTATTATATGTTTAGGATTTTGGTAAGAAATATTATTAGTATGTTATAATTATAACAAGAAAATTTAATATTATTTAATATTATTTAATATTATTTAATATTATTTAATATTATTCAATATTATTTAATATTATTTTTCATTGAAACAGGAAAGATGTTAAAGTACAAAAAGATGATATTGTTATCATTCAAGCAAGAAAAGAAAATAAACAGTGGATTATTGATAATAATAGTGGTTTTCTTATTATTCATCCAGATATATTAATATCTGGAACAACAGTAGTTGGTGCTTTATTTTGTAAAAGAAAAGCAATTTTAGCTGAAAAATTTAAAAAAATAGAGAATTTACCCTACTTTAAAACAGATCAATCATCAATTATTATTGGAAGCTTAGTTCATCAATTATTACAAAAAGTAAATATATAACATTTCTTTTTTTGATTTTTTTCTTTCTTTTTATTTATTTTATTTATTTTTTAAATAATTAATTAATATTAATATTATAGGCAATACAAAAAAATATTTATGAATTATCAGATATTACAAAATTAATGGACAATTTATTGCAATCAAAGGATACAAGTAATTTACTTTATGCATCACAAATCTCATTTAATGCATGTCGAGAACAGATACTCACATTTGTATCAAAAATATATGAATTTTTACAACATTATGTTAAAGGTGTATAAATTAATATAATTAACATATTTATTATATTTTTTATAATATTTATTATAATATATTTCTTATTTTTTATTGAAAAATAATTATACTTGCAGATAAAAAGCAACAAAAAATAAATAATATGCAAGATAATTTCAAAGGAATAATTACTAACATTTGTGATATAGAAGAAAATATCTGGCTTCCTATGTTAGGTTTAAAAGGCAAGATAGATGTTACTGTAGAAGTAAAAATAAATTCAAAAAGGAAAATTATGCCTCTCGAAATTAAAACAGGAAAGCCTTCATTTTCTTTAGAGCATAAAGGTCAGATTATTTTATATATTATAATGATGACTCTTACTCGTCAAGATACTGATACTGGTCTTTTACTATATCTCAGGTATTATATTTTCTCAAAATATTCTAAAATTTCATTCAATATTTATTATATTAATAATTTTTATTACAGAGAAAATATTATGCAAGAGATTAATAGTAAACATTCTGAAAAAAGAGATTTGATATTATTACGAAACAGTTTGGCTAATTATTTCACACCAAAACTAATAGAAAAATCGAGTTTAACTCTTGGATCAGGTTGGCAAACATTGGATTTACCAGAACCAATTAATCATCATAGTGCTTGTTCAAAATGCATGTATAATGTATTGTGTTGTATGTATTTAAACAAAGATACTAATATACAGTTGTCAAATTCACATCCATTGATTAAGCTTGGAAAACAAATTTTAAATAAATTCAAGCCTAGTCATATTGATTATATCTCACATTGGGTTTCATTATTACAAATAGAAGAAAGTGCACAATCGAGTGAAAATATAATAAGATATATGTGGACATTAAGTCCAGAAAAGAGGTAAAATAATTCTACATTAAAATTTTTATAAAAATGTTTCATTTCAATTAAATAAATTGTTTCATTTTTTAGAGAAGCAAAGAAAATCTGCATCTGTAATTTAAAAATAATAGGAAAAGTTATTGAATACAACTCAAAGTACAAGCATACTTTCATTCGTGCAAATGTAAAAGAACAATTTTCAAATACTAATATTCCTTATATGATATTTTCAGAAAATGAATATGTTTTAATCAGTACAAATACAAGGATAAATATATCCACTGGATTTATAGCACAAAGAAAAGAAGATTCTATCACAATATTATTAGATAGGTATAAAAAGAGAATATATTTTATTTTTTATCTTTTTTTTTTATAATCTTATCATCTTTTAATTTTTTATTTCAGAGATATTACCAAATATAATATAAATGAATTTTTTCACATAGATAAATATTCGTCTTCTAGTTTATTTTCTTTCAATTTTGCAAATATAGGAGGTTTAATGGGTGATAATGAAATTTGCGAAAAATTACGTAATATTGTGATAGATAGGTCTGCAAAATTTATTAACTATTTTAATAAATCTTTGTTAATTAGTTTTTATATTAAATTTTTTTTATATTAGAAAGCCAGCTACATTTAAGAAAGAATTATCACATTTTATTATACATAAAAGTACCAAAGAATTGCAAAATTTAAATAAAAATCAACAAAGAGCTGTTTTAAAAGCGATATCTGCGGATGATTATTTTTTAATCAAAGGAATGCCTGGCACAGGAAAAACTCAGACATTAATAGCATTGATAGAAATATTACACAAAATAGGGCACTCTATTTTAATTACTGCACATACAAATAGTGCTGTTGACAATATTTTATTAAAATTATTAGACAAGGATATTGATTTTTTGAGATTGGGTTCATCTGTTCATCCATCCTTAAGATATAAGAGTGAAGAATATGTTACATCAAATTGCCATTCACCAGAAAGCTTGGAAACAATATATTCAAACAAAGTATGAAATATTTTAACATATTTATTATAATAAAATTTATTTTATTATAATATTTACTAATAAAATTATTGTTGATTAATTATGTAAATTAAAAAAAATTTAAGAAAATCATTTAATATTCTAATATTTTATAAATATTATTTACAAAAAAATTTTTTTTTATAATGTTAACAAAAAAATAAACAAATTGATCGTTTTTATTATAATTATAATTAATTTTATTTTATCATTTTTATAATGCTGTTTAGAATATAATTGGAGTAACATGTTATGGTGCTCACCATGCACTTCTTGGAAGACGTATATTTGATATATGCCTTGTAGATGAAAGTGCTCAAGCATTACAGCCATCTATATTACGACCATTATATAGTGCAAGAAAATTTATTCTTGTAGGAGATCCTAATCAATTACCACCTATTATTAAAAGCAAATTGGCTAGGTAATAATAAAACATTTTAAAAATTAATAGATTAATAGATTTTATATTATATTAATTAATATAAATAATATATTAAATTAATTTCTATATAAAAATATATGTAAATTATTATATTAATTTATAATTATTAAATTATTTTTTATAGAAAATTGGGTGCAGATGAATCTTTATTTGCTCGACTTGATAACGAAAATAATACTATTAACTTGACAAAACAATATAGAATGAATAAAAATATAATGTTCTTAGCAAACAAATTTACATATAATGATATGTTAGAAGCAGGAAATACATCAATAGAAAATGCCATTTTTATTTCACCACATAGAAATATGAATGTAATAAATAAAATATACTTTATTATATATATATATATATATATAAATAAATATTATATTTATTTTATTCTATTTATATAAAATAATAAAATTATATTTCAGATTTTAATAAAAGAACAAAAATGGATTCAAAAAGTATTATCATCAGATATAAATGATTCTGTAATTATAATAAATACAGGATGTACCAATAAATTAAAAGTAAGCTGTGATATTAATGCTAAATATTCAGAAAGTGATCAAGTTAATTCAAACATTTGGGAAGCCATTATAGTATTGAAATTAGTGCAAACTCTTTTAAAGGTGATGTTTAATAATATTTTTTGTAATTTTATCTTTTTGTATTAAATATTTAAATAATATTTAAATATGTTATATTTAAATATTCAGATGCAAATTGAACTTGATGAAATTGGTATTATTGCGCCATATAGGGCTCATGTTAATTTATTAAAAAAAATAATTATTAAAGATATAGAAATAAATACTGTTGATCAATATCAAGGAAGAGATAAACAGATTATCATTTATTCTTGTGCAAAGAGTTTACTTAATAATAAAGACATAGAAGAGGTAATATATTTAAATTTTACATTATACAATTACTCATTACTCATTATCATATATTATATAAAATTATATAAATTAAAAATATTCGAAGTAATTTTTTTTTAAATCTAGGATATTGAAGTATTAGGGGATTATCGAAGATTAACAGTAGCAATAACAAGAGCGAAATGTAAATTAATTATTATTGCAGATAAAAATACTTTATCTCAGTTTTCAGCATTTAAAAAATTATTTAATTTAATTGAAGATAAAAATATAATAAATTTAATGGAATGTTTTGATGATTTTTCATGGAAAGAACTTTATGTATGTACTTTATAATGCACTTATATATTTGCTTATATTTACTTTTATTTATGTACTTTTATATTTTTATTGTTATATTCTACTATGTATTTATAATTCATTGTAATATTCTTATTGATGAATGAATTATTTAGAAAAATAAAAATTTTTGTAATTTCATAATAAAACTTGGTAAAAATAAACAATATTTGTATTTTAATAAAATTTAATAAAATTATTGGATATAGATTAAGTTTTTATGAAATATTTTGTATATTATTTAATTTATGTTATTGAAAATTATAGTTTTCAATTTTTAAATAATTAAATTAATATTATTAATATTATTTATAATAATAAATTAATATTATATAATAATAAATTATAATAATAAATTAATTAAATTAAATAAATATTTACAATTATATATATATAAAATATTAATCTAAATTTAAAATTATTTGAGATGTAATTTGGATTGATTACGCGTTTGTATTTCGATTATAAAATTGATACTAGATAAAACAGATTATCACGAAATAATAATTATAAAATATTTTTTAATCGATAAAATATTTAACTCGATAAGATATTTAAACTTATAATCAATATACTTATTTTTTATTTTATTTTTGTTAATTATTACTTAGTTGGTAATCTTTTAATTAATTAATGAGTTCAAAATAGTGTTAATTAAGATTATAATCTTATCAATTAATGATTTTATAATCTCTTTAATTAGTTAATTTATAATATAATCAATATTATTAAATTTATTTTAAAAATTGAAATGTACTTCAATATCTATTATTTATTATGTATGAAGATCACATGTTCATAAGTTTTCATTTTTTCTTTGTGAAGTACCTATTTATCGTAAGATAATATTTTATAATGATATCAAATGATTTATTTTAACTTAATATTTTATTTAAAAAATTATTTAATTTATTAAATACATTTAAAAAAGGAATATATATTAACTACAATTATTATAAAATTAATTATTTGATTTACAAATATTTATTGGGTGAAATAAAAATTTTATTAAGATTATTAAATTAATTTTAGATATATGTATTCTGTAAATTTTTTTTTGTTCTTTAGATATAAATTTAATGGAAATATTTTCAATATCAAAATTATTTTTAATTTTTATATTAAATTTCTTTCATTTTTGTAATATATTTATTTCTAAAATAAAATATTCGTGAAATTTTTTCGGATATTTTACTTAAAATTCTTATTTTTTGTATAAATAACTATAAATACCATAGTTAATGTTACTGTCGCAATTGCAAACATAATCATTCGTGCTTTTGTCGAATGTTGATTGTTGTCTCATTTGTTTCTACATATCTTGAAAAATTCTGCATATTTTCTAAATTTTTAATTATATTTAATTGTTTTATATAAATAAATTATGAATATCATTAAAATTCGATCCTTTCGATCCATATCCACAGGATCTACCCTTCGAAATCGGTATCTAACCTATATATCAATTTTAAATATTTGACACTTAAATATTTATAATATAATATAATTAATATAAATCATATTTGTTAAAATATATAGTTATCAAAAAAATTTCTAATTTGCAATTTTAGATTGACTGAACAAACTGATCAATTAACAAAATCTAGTTTAATAAAGAAATCAACAGTTGATCTTACAGATATAGATCATTTTTCTAAATTACACAATAAATGGTGGGATGTCAATGGTGAAATACGTCCATTGCATGCATTGAATCCTCTTAGGATACAACTTATTCGAGATGGCTTAGCAAATATAGGAGTCAAAATAGAATGTCCTTATTTACCATTAGAAGGAATCAAAATTCTAGATGTTGGTTGTGGTGGAGGATTATTATCAGAATCTTTAGCCAGAATAGGAGCAGATGTAACTGGAATTGATGCTTCATCAGAATTAATAACAGCTGCAAAACAGCATGCTGTTTTAGATGCTAGTTTAGATGGAAAATTAAATTATTTTCAAACAATAATTGAAGATTTTGCTCTAAATAATAAAGAAGTATATAATGCTGTAGTGGCTTCAGAAGTTATAGAACATGTAAATAATAAAGAATTATTTCTAAAGGTATCATATTTTATATAAATTTTAATATAAATTTTATATTAAAAAAATTAATATGAAAAAAGCCATATATTTGCTTTTTATAGTGTTGTATAAGTTCTTTAAAACCTGGTGGTTCGATATTTCTTACAACTATTAATAAAACTTTACCTTCATGGCTTGGAGGAATAATTGCAGCTGAACGTATTTTAAAAGTAGTACCAAAGGGTACTCATGATTGGAATAAATTTGTCACTCCCACAGAAATGCAATCTTTATTAGAGACATGTATTTTTTACTATATTATATTTTATTTTTTTTATAAATAATTATATAGAACTTTTATATAGATATATATTATAATTTTATATTAGAATTTCTTAAATGAATTAAAATATCTTAAATGAATTGATGATCCTTTTCTAGATGGTTGCAAGACAAAATTGATTCATGGAATGTTTTATAATGTTTTAAAAAACGAATGGTCTTGGATGGCTTCAACAGCAATAAATTATGCAATTCACGCAGTAAAAAAAAAGGAACAAAAATAAATAACATATTCTATTATTTATATAACATATTCTATTTGTTTTATACTTCACGAGATATTAACATATTTGAGAAATTATTTTATTTTATAATATTATGTGATATTCTATGTAAATTATTATAATTTATGATGACTTGTAGTTTCGTATTTAAATTTTAATCATGATGTTTCATATCATTAAAAAGTGAATTATTGATCACTTATTTATGAAATAATAACACAGGATATGACATGAAAAAAATTTATTACTTTTATCTTTGTAATATAGTATACATTTTGTTATAAATGACTAATTTACATATTTTATATTTATATATTGATTATAGTATCTGTTACATTTATTTTCATTAATAAAACTATTATACATATTATATATACAAAAAGCAGGAAAAATATTAAAAATAATCAAATAAAAACATAAAATTATGAGAAAAGATAGATGTATTATAACAAAAATTATATAATTTAAAATTTTAGATTTTAATTAGTATATATTTTTAGATATCTATTTTGCTTTAGCAAAACCAACACGATTATTTCCCATATCAAACTCAGTATAATAACGACCAATGAAAACATCTCCCAAAATCCATAGTGGACCATTTGGTGGAGGAATATCCATTCCCATAAATCCACTAAGACAAACGGTCTTTCCAAATTGTGTAACCTTTAATGAAAAAAAAAAAAGAATAGTATTATTTTATTATTAATTATTAAAATTAAAATTAATTATTAAAATTAAAATTAATTATTAAAATTAAAATTTTTCAATCTTAATGAATTGTAGAAATAAAATCAAAGTATTATATTTATGTCTTACCTTCAAAACATAGTCTTCTCCTTTCAGAGAGAAAGATTTACCACCAAGTACAAAATTAATTGTAGGCAAATTAGGAATGGAATTACAATCTATCATTGCTTCTCCAGCTGCAATAGGAGTAGCTCCAATTGCTTTGTTGATGGCTTCAATTTCTTTAACTGGTCCAGCAATAAGGGAAGTGCCTGTATCTGCAATAGCTTCACATCCTTGTTGACAAACTTTTAAATCTGATCCAATTTGAATACTAAATTCAAAAATTTTTAATATTAATTTTTTTTTAATTTATGAAAAAATTATAAATAATTTTTTTATAATTTTATATAAAAATATATAAATTTTTTTAAAATTTTTTATAAATTTATTTTCATATATTTAATAAATACCTATCCATTGTAAATTGCCAATATCCTTTTTTATCCACAGGAACATAGGTGAAAGAACCTTCATAATGGTTTGGATCTGAACCACCCAATATTAATTCTCCACCATATTTATCATCAGGATTTCTTCAATTAATAAATTAATATAAATTATAAATTATTAATTATTTCGTTTCATAAAAAATTTGAATAATTTTTAAAATACCTATTTAAATAAAAACTGAAAACAGGTTGAGGTACTAATCCTTGTTTAACCATGTTGTAAAAGACAGGTGTTACACCATCAACAGCAATTTTAGAATAAGCCATTCCTAAGATACCATCAAATTTAGCAGCAACAAAAGCCAATCCAGGTTCACTCAGAGCTTCAGCAAAAGTCTGATCAGAAATTTTCATTCCTGCAATCTGTAAAATTTATTATTCTTTAATTAATTTTCTTTTTTTATTAAGTTATTAAATTATATTCAATTAAAAGAGAAAAATGTGTAATTTCTTAAAAGTATATTATAATATTATTATATGTTATTATATATAAATGAATTATTTTTTAAAAATTTTTTAAAAATTATTTTTAAAAAATATTTCTATCATTATTATAAAAATATAGAAACAAAAAGATTATAGATTATAGAAACAAAAATTATTATAGAAACAATAATATAATTATATAATATAATTAATAAGAAATAAAAATAATATCAGCAGTTATAAAAAGTAAAAATATGCATATATATATACTTACATCTACAGTATCAGTGGAAAGATAGCCAGAGAGACTTCCAGAGCCATAACGGATTGCAAAGTCAGTACCATTCTTCTTATATGTGGATGATTTGGTATTATCATATTTACGATGCAATTCTGAAAATAATACATATACAAAAAAATTATGAAATTTTAATTAAATAAAGAATTTTTTGTTTTTATTAATTTATAAACATTTGATAATATGTAATATTATCATTATCTAGAAGATAAATTTATTTAAATATAAATTAATAAATTAAATCATAATATAATTATATTTATCTTATTAATATTTAAAACTTATATCATAAATAAATATAATTATCAAAATGATTCTATTTTTTATTGTTTTATTTTTCTATCAGATTTATAAATTAAAAGTTTGCTTTTTATAGATTATATTTTATATTTAATATACTTATATTATATCTTTAAATTAAAACTTAGGTGAAAGAACCTATATGAATTATAAAAAATAAATAAAATTATGAACAAAATAAAATATAAAATATAAAAAATGATAAAGTTTTAATAATTTTTGAAACTATACTTACTGCAAGCAATATTGGTAAGATGACATTTTTTAGAAGGAACCCAAAGATTTGAGGAACCAGTATCAAAGATTACTCTGAAATCTTGTGGAGGAGTTCCAATGCTAATAACACCATAGTATTGAGCATCTAAGTAGTTAGAAAGAGGTTCTGGTTGAGGAAAATTTCCTTGCAATATATGTGTTTGATATATTTCTGTGTTATATTCTTTGAATTGTTTCCTAATGCTATCGATTTTGTGCAAGGGAATCCTTAAAAAAAATTTTTTTAAATCTATTTTAAAGTGTAAATCTTATCGAATAATTAATTATTTATATAATTAGTAATTTTTATTAAATTTTTTTTAAAAACAGTAATAGTACAAAAATTAATAATATTTTTTTCATTATATTTACCTCGTAACATCAGCATTTGTTATCGTTATAAAAGCGCAAAAGCACAGAATGGCACGAAACATTTTTAAATAAGTTTCCAGTGCTTTTAAAATTAAAAGAATAAGTTATGTATTAAATATAGCACTAGAAAAAAAGTTTCTTTCTTTTAGAGATATTTTGCGCAACTCTGTCGAATATAACACTGATACATTTAGAATGAAAACCTCTTTAATAAAGAATTCTCCGAGATTGTTGGAACTTATTGCGCATGTGTAACTTGGGTCAAGATATCTATACTCCATTATATACGAATTTGATACTTAAAATCATTTTAAATATATTAAAAAAGAAATATATATATCATTAAAAAATTAATATATATTTACACTAAATATTGCTTAATAATGTTTATAAATATTTTTTTGAATATAGTAATAGAAAAAATTTGAAATTTAAAAAAATTATTACAATATAGCTACGTTACTGTTGTCACAATCAGCTGATTGAACATATACATATACAATATATATGCTATACTAATTACAAAGAAATAAAATATTCATATACATGCAAAGTGATATAGTAATAAATGCATCAACTTTATGCTTAGACCATATATATTTTAGTTTTACTAATATACATAGTCTAAAACTTTAATAGCGCCATCTTGTAAAATAATGATTCAATTTATTCTGTTATAGCGCCATCTTGTAATACAATTAATTATTCAATTTAAAGAAATGATTTGAAATTAAAATATTTTATTCTATATTATTAAATTAAATAACTTTTATATTTTGTAAAAACAAAATTATATAAGATATATAATAGAATATTATATAAAAGAGATTATAATAGAATATTATTTAAAATTTATAGAAATTCTTCATTTTCAATTTACATATAATCAATAGAATGTATATTGAAAGACATATATATTTTTGATTTATAAATACATTATTGATATGAATTTATAATTTATAATTTAATTTTATGAAAGCATACATTTTTGCGAATTGTATATATTTCTGTTAATATTTCAAAATATATTTTGAAAGGTTAAAATACTTCAATCATCTACATAATACATAATCAATCTAAACTTCGGAATAAAGCATATTTTAATTTATATCATTAATTTTTTGAGATTCTATATAAAAGAAATGAAAGTTTAAGCAATAAAAAATAAAAAAACATCGTTGTGACTTGAATTTCAAGGAAAAATTCCGTATCGATTACTCGAATTTATGTTTACGCGGGTTGCTACCAGCAAAGCATTCTGGGTTGATAGAAGACCGTGATAGAAGACCCTAATCGTGGGCCAATCAGTGGACAGGATCACAGTACGGACACTTCAGTCTTGAACTCAATCAAGGAATAGTCGCTGTCGGCTTGAGCGAGCAAAATTTTTGTGTAAATCAATTCACATAGAAAAAAATAAGTATACATAACTTCCGGGCCAGGATATAACGATCTTTTTCCTTGTGTATTAGTTGGTGAAAGTGTTATTTTAAAAGGTATATCGCGTGTTATATAAATGAAAATGTATTTTTTCATTTTCGACCGCGTAACCAACTCTTATGTCAAAATCAGTTTTGGATTTCTGATAATCCTATTCTCTTTGGCGTGTTGATAATTCTCAAATAAGCATCTTTAACTTAATGCTCTGATTGCGGTGTTTGCGTGTGTACGAATTATTATTCTCATCATCGTATATTGATAAAACATTATCCTCCCGCGTTTCGTCTTTATAGTTCTATTTTCTATAATTGTGCTTATTAAACATACTGATTCTTTTCTTGATTTTATAGCATCAATTCTATGATTTGTCATGCTAGCAAATGATATATATGCTACTGTCAAAATTGCACGCATTCATTTTTCCAGGTTTAATCTCTAATTTCTCAATACACGATAGTTTGTTTCATCCTTCGATATGAAAAAAAATACATAGTTGTATTTTTATTTTAATAATTAATTTTAACAATATTAGCTTTTTACATTTTTATTGAACGAAATATAGTAAGACATACAAAAAATTCCTTTTTTCTTGGCAATTTCAGAGCTACGAAAATGTCAGACAGAAAGGCTGTGATCAAGAATGCTGATATGTCTGAGGAGATGCAGCAGGATGCTGTTGATTGTGCAACTCAAGCCCTTGAAAAATATAACATAGAAAAGGTATGTTTAGTATGTAGTTGAAGTAGAATTTTATTCCAGATATTATATATGCGATGAAAAATTATATGCAAAAATTATATTTGAAGAGAGATATAAAAGCTTGTTTAAATATAATAATGAGCAGAATGAAAGAAATAACAACTTTAAACATAAAAAAAGATAGTTGATATATTGATTTAATTTTTTGTTTCAGGATATTGCAGCCTTTATTAAAAAAGAGTTCGATAAAAAATATAATCCAACGTGGCATTGCATTGTAGGTCGTAATTTTGGAAGCTATGTGACACATGAAACAAGACATTTTATCTATTTTTATCTGGGTCAAGTAGCGATTCTCCTTTTCAAGAGTGGATAAATTGGAATCTATTCTGTAATCACCATCCTTTCTTCCTCCCTTCACACATGCTACATGGAAATACCTTAAGTCACATCACTGTCTGTAAGAGAAATTACAATATCGTGTATAATGAAAATTTGTTTTGCAAACAAGATATGCACTCCCAGTTAAACAAAAAAGTATAAGTATATAACAACCATCAATACTATTGACTTTGCTGTTTTACTTATCTCAGGAGATAAGACAATGATGAAAAATTCTGTAGAAGTTATGGGAAAAAAGGGTAGGGAGATTAACTAAATGAGAAGAAAATGAAAAAACTCAAAACTGAAAAAAATCAATTGACATACAATCTTACATGTTAAAATGTATCATGTATGCCAGAAAATTTGTTGTGTTCTTGTTTTATATTAGGTATATATAATGCGAAGTTGAGTTCAATACTGGCGATTTTAAATTAATAAATTTTTAGTGTTTAATACACTAAGTGCATCTAAGTATAATGTAATGTTCATACAAATTCATGTATGATTTTTATTATCTTACTATGCTTGAGGAAACTGTATCCAGTAGTCATCAATAATGAATGTAAGCCAAACCTTGATTGATTGCTGCGATCATTATTATTTTACGTAATGTTGTAAATTATCCCCTTATTCTGTGATGCTATATAAACAAAAACGGTTACAAAATCAACTTTGATTCGTTTGAATCCTGACATGACAATTTTTACATCTATAAAAATTCGAGAATTGGAGGTTGAGAGAAAGCTTAATTATCGACACGCACCGAATTAAATAAAATTATTTAAATTTACACAGCACTAAGTAAGATGTTGCATAATATTGAAAGCGAGTCATTATCATAATTTTAATTTTTTATATTGTGCACACTGAATTTTGCAAATGTATTATTCATAAGTCAAGATACATTTAAGGAATTTTCTTTTCCCCTCTTATTTTGTTTTTTGTTTTGAAAAAAAATAGATATTCAACTCATTAAATTCTATCCTTTATGTAACATCTAATATCCAATATTATGGTACTTATATATTATATATATATATATATATATATATATATAATATATATATAATATATATATATATATATATTAAAATATAGATTATACATATATATTAAACTATTTATATATAGTGCAATCTTCATTTTCAGTATTTGATTATCACAACGTTGCTACATTGTTCAAGTTTTAGACTGATTATTAAACATTGTCATAAATATATGACTTGCATGGTTCTTTTTATAAAACTTCACAAGTCATTTTTATAATATGCATATGCAACATTATTATAAGAATTAAAAAAATGTTACATTAATATAAAAAGCAGAAACGAAACAGAATTAATCACACTTTTAATCATAGAAAATAGTCAAATGTTAGTGAATATTTTTCTTTGATTATCTTTGATATACATTCCCTTTCACGTTTTAACTTATATAAACGAATGAAAAATTGTTCTGATAAAGAATACAAAAAAAACTGACACACTATTTAGTGTTGAAGTTTGTTAAATAAGAAAATTAAAGTACAGTTAATATTATGGGAAATTATGCTCAAATCAATTTATGCATTATTGATAAATTATGAATATATATATATATATATATATATATATATATATATATATATATATATATATATTTGGTATATTATCAAAGATGAAATAAATTCATAAACTAATTCCCAAATTTTTTCATATCAAAATTGTGTAATTGTTGAAAAATAAAGGAAATGAAAGCACTGCATTTTATATGACAAAAAAAAAAGATCGTACGTTATATTTAAAAATATATTTAAAGAAGAAAAAGAAGAAAAGAAAACAAGGCAATATGATCTCTGTCGTTATCTGCTAATTATAATCTTGTGCTGGATAAATTTCCTTTTAATAAAACTGATTATGATTCTTAAACTATATTTGACATTCTATCTAATGCTTTATTTACCACGAAATATAAAAAACTATTATATTAATAGAAACTTCAAAAAATTAAAATCTTAATTTCTAACTTAATTGTATAATTTTAATTATAATTAGTTTTTTATATATAAATTTAGTCATTAAAATATTTAATGACTTAATATATTTAATATATTTAAATATTAATTTTAATATTATATATAAGATATACAATTCCGTATAATGCTGTCTATTAATATAATTAGAATACAAATTGCTATAAAATCGATATATGCATATAAACTATGACAAACAATTGATATAATTTAAATATGATTCGATAGGATTATGTATTACATTCAATTAACAATTAATTTTAACGAAATCTCTAATAATTTAAATATATAAAGAAAATTTCTTTAAACACGATATACATACGTGGAGTTTTGCATACTTTTAGAAAGAAAGAGAGATGTAACGTGATCAGTTGCCAGGACGACGGTTTATAACAACAAAACATTTCTCTAATTTAACTAGTTATTTCTAAATAAAATAGTTCAAAATCTTTGAAGAAGAGAAAAAAATAGAACATAATGAAAGAGAATATTAAATTCATTGTAACAGAAGTGAACAAATTATTGGGACGTAATTATAATGTGATTTATTTCAATTCTCTAAGTTCAGAAGAATTGCTTCAAGTAAGAATTGATATTATGATATTTTTTTTTAATTGATAAATTTTTAAATAAGTTAAAAAATTATTTAAGATTGTTTTGTTTATGAAGTTGCATTGTAGGTATTGAAGGAGTTGTTGATTAAAATACAGAATCAAAATATTGATGGTAATATTAGTATAAAAAATGAGACTTCTGAAGAAATTTCCATTTATATATTATCTATTTTGCGTATATTTCATTATCAACCACGAATAGATCCTGTGAGCTTTAGGCAAGTTTTTTATTTCATTTTAAGTACTTCGTTACGAATTGATTGTACTTATTTTTGTATGGATAGACAAGGTCTGGTTCATGGAGATTCTGATATTATTCATCCTATTTTTACCTGGCTTCTATCTCATATAGATGTAGTTCAAAAAAGAGCTTATTTATCACGCTTTTTAGTGAAGGTATACATATGGTATATGTTTATATATGTATTCATATATATCAATACTTATTTGTTTTCATAAAATTATTTCTGAATATAATTTTATTATAATTAATTAGATAGAAGTTCCTAGCGAATATTTAAGCGATCCAGAAGTTTTCGCTTTTTATGAACAATACATGACTTTGATTGATAGATTTAAAACAGTGCATAAAGAAAGAGAAATAGGAAAGAAGGTAATAGATTATATTGATATTTTATTTTTTATTTATTAAAATTATTTCTTAATTCTATTTTCACAAACATAGAATTATGAGAATGCTAGTGAGCTTACTACTGATTTAAAAACAATGGAAAAAGAAAAAGAAGTGAGTATATTTATTTATAGATTTTAATCTTTTTTTTTCATTTAAAGTAATTTAATTATGTAGGCAGTAATTATACGTATCGAAAAGATGAGAATGAAAGCTGAAACTGGAATACATTTATTGAATGTTGCCCGAGCTTTGCGAATAGAAAAAGACAAAGAACGTGATTTAGTACTGCAAGAAGAGCAAGAAAAAGAAATAATATCTAGATTACAAGTATAATATGTTTAATAATTAAAAAATTTAAGATTTATTTTAATTTTAATAAAAATTATATAATATGTACAAATTTTAGTCTAACTTACAAAGATTGGAAAGAGAATTACAAACCTTAAAAAAAGATGAAAATGAAATTACAGTTCAAACATTATTGCAACATTTATCTGAAGTAATTACTGTTCAAACTGTAGTTATGAATGAAAAATTACCGGCAGAAATACATGCACAGACAAATCGTATAAAAGCCTTGAACACAGTAAAACAGTATTCGTATTTAAATCCAGATCAAATAACGGGTCTACGAAATAACTTGGATAGTATAGCCAAAGAAATTCAGAATTTAATAGAATTAAAGGTAAACATCAATTTTATAATATATTATAATATATCTTTTATCTATGAATATATTTAGAATTTGTTAATAAATTTATTTAGATTACAAAAAATAACATTGATAAAATAGAACCATTTCGACAACAAGCAGCTGCAGTTGCAAATATAAAAAGAAATGTTCTTGAAAAATTAGAAAAGACAGCGAATTCTTTGCAAGAATTGCAGACAAAATTAGAAGAAAAACGCGAACTATCAAAATTGATAGTAGAAGACATCATTCCTAAAGGAGAAGATTTAAAAAAATATATAAATCGTTTAAAAACTAGAGGAACACTTTATAAACATTGTAAATCTGAACTGACATGGTTTAATGCGGAGAACAGTATATTATATCGAACAGCCGCCATCTTAGAAAATCAGGTACTTTTTTCCAATATTATGTTATTTATTTAAATAATATAAATAATAATAATAATTACTTCTATTAGTATAATCAATGCAACCAGGCGAAAGAAAGATTGGAAACGGTTAAGAAAAATACTCCAAATAATTTCACAGAAGAGAATGCATCTTCGATGAATCTTCAATTATGTCGAGATATAAGCACCTTTAAAGCAAAATTAATCCCATTGATAAATGGTATGAATACATATTAAAATATAATAAAAAAAATTCAAATAATTTTAATATTATAGAAGTGCAGACATTAAGAGAAAAATA
Source organism: Apis cerana (assembly GCF_029169275.1). NCBI lineage: Eukaryota > Metazoa > Arthropoda > Insecta > Hymenoptera > Apidae > Apis > Apis cerana. The sequence continues at coordinate 6,414,955 of NC_083859.1, read as the reverse complement.
TCATGAATTTGAACAACAACAAGAGAAAACGAAAAAAGCACAAGACCAAGTAAAATCGAGTATGAATATCTTAATAAATAATTTACAATCTGAGTTGGAAAGTAAAAAAACAAAATTAACGAAGGTAATCAATATAATGTCTATTGTATTAGATATTTTTATTTTATTACCTTAATTATTTTATCAAAAGGATATTGAAGAGAAAGAAGAATTACTAAAACTCATAGCTAAAATGAAGATTATAGAAGAAAGAATAAAACGGGACATAAAAGTTAGTTAAATTTTATATACTATAGTTAAATAATTTTTCATATGTGTAATTAAGTATTATTATATAGGATTCTACAATTTCTAATCCTGGTAAAAAGATAAGAGAAGAATTAAATTTCATTATTCAAGCAGAAGAAGCAAAGATAAAAAATTTAATAATGGAAAAAGAACATATAAAAAAAATTAACTCGGTAAATGAAAAACAAACACAGATGTGGAATAGTATATTATCGTAAGTAAAAATATCGTATATTTTAAATTAAAAAAAATTGATATTTTATAAGATATATATAAAAATATATCTTTTTAGAGTATTTAAATATAAAATTAAATACGCTGAGGAAAGTAAAGTATCAAATGGAATCATCGTACGACGAGGAGGAACAGAAACTTTAATTTTACAATAATATTTATTATATATACATAACAAAGGTATATTATATATATTATATTACAATTAACAAAACTTTAATTATAAAAAAAGTAGATTATCTGATTGCTAATTTATATAGTTATTAATTAATCATTTTATAAATCGATTTTAAAATCTAAGAATTAAATTGAAAATTTCATCTAAAATAATTTCAAAATATTTTTTACAAAGATTATAATTTATTATTTTTATAAAATATTTTATAAATTAAAAATTTTAATTATTTATTATTTATTATTTGAAGAAAGTAGAATAACTGTCATATATATTTAATATCACATTTTTATAAATATTTTATATTTGAAATGCATACATTTTAAATGTATTTCGTTAGAATTCATTATATTATGTTTGTATATATTTTTGTATTAAACATATTATTTTACATAATTAAATATATTATTTATAATATATATTATTTATAATAAATATCAAAAAAATTGAATTAAATAAAGTCATAGTTTTAAAATAATAAATTTTATTTTTTTTTTTAATTTTAATAAAAATCTGTTTATATTTAATTTTGAATTTTGAATTAGAAAAAACCAAAGTCAAAAGGAACATTAGATAAAAAATAATATTGTAAATAATTAAAAATTTATTATCACAAATTTTGAATTTATGATACAAAATTATAATTGAAATATATACATGTTATAATAATATAGATATATTATAAATACAAATAATGAATAAAATTTTCTTAATTAAAATTATGATACAAATATTACAAATATTTTTTTTTATTTTTATTTTTAATTTATTATTTTTTTTTTAATATAATACTAATTATTATTCAATATATTTAAATGTCTTGTAAACCAAATTACTAATATATATATAAAAACAATATATAAAAGTAATATGTATTCAATACAATATTATTATTATTTTTGCTTTTATAAATGAAAAATGAATATAATTCATACAATGAATTGGACATGAAAAATGTATTAAATAATAATTTGTTAGACATAATTAAGAAACGGAATAATCGATAAAAAATAATTTTTCAAAGAATTTCATTTATATTTATATTATATTATATTAAAAATTTTTTTATATGAATATATTTAATTTTATTATTTTTATTTCATTTACCAAATTTTACCATTATACTTTAGTTTAATTAATATTTTGATTTTAGATTTTCACAAAAAAAATTATTATTATGATTACTATTGATTAAACATTTTAACAATTTAATTTATTATATAATTTATTAATATAATTTAATTTAATTTATTAGAATATGGAATAATTGTAATATTTTTTTTGATTTCAATTTTTTATCGATAATTTGAATATTATTTGTGATAAAAAGAAATTTTATAAGATTATCAAAAAAATTTTTTTTCTAAATATTTTTTTGTATGATTATTTATATTTATCTATAATATAATTGTTATTTATATATTGATTTTATATAAATTCAAAATCAAATTGTTACTTTTGATTCAAGTTTTTTCTATATTTTTTTTCATAACAATTTTATTCAACTTTATGTATATTAAAAATTAAAGATTTTATTTAGAATTCAAATATCTTTTGATCAATTATTAATATTAAATGATATGTTATCGAGATCTACACATAAAGTTAATTATTATAATTTCTATATTCGAAAAGAAAATTATATATTTTTTTTAAATAGATTTCAAAAATAATTCTTAAAATTATATCTTAATTATTTAAATCAATATTTCATTTGGTAAAAATAGAATAAAATATCGTAAATAGAATAAATATAATATTATTATCTAATATTAATAAATGCAATAATAAAATAATATATATCTTTGTTACTAATAAAATTTTTAATTAAATTTTTAATTAAAAATTTTACTAATAGAAAATGAATTACAAGAATAGTTATGAAAAATTGTTTAAATCTTTAAATTATTTCTTTTGTCTTTTTTAATTTTTCCTTTTTTTTTATATCATGAACACAAAAGTAATATAATAAAATTTCATTTTTTATAATTTCTATCATAACATGAAATGCTTAACATGTTTATTCGTTATTATAAACCAAAAAATATGTTTTGGTTCATAAAATTTATCGTAAAATAATACGCAAACTATGCGTGTGATCAATGTTTCTATAAATACTATACACACAGAATTTGTTCCGTATTCGAAACGATAAGTGGAAATATTTATATCTTATCTCCATTCAACATTTATATCAATATAATAAACGAATATAATAATATGATGATGGTAGATATGAATATAATAATATAATAATAATTAAGAAAAAATTTTTGCGAGTATACAAAAAATATTCTAATTATTACTAAATATTATTATGCAATTATTTTTAATAATTCACAGCATTTGAAGTATTTTTTTTTCTGATTTGACATGATTACATATAGATAGATATTCATTAAAATATTATAAACGCAATAAGTATCGACTATAATAAATCATAAAGAGTGAGGTAAAAATTTTTGCCTTAAGAAAGTGGCAGTGTTTAGGACTTTTAGTTTTATGATTATTATAAATTTTTCAATGAGATGCATTATATCTATTTTAAAACAATGATTACGCTAAACTAAGACATATAATTTATAGTACGATATATTAAAGTATATAAATTATTATCCTCATCATAACATATAATGCTGTACAAATTAATCTTTTAATAATAACCCTATCATACTTTCGTTATATCTTGTGTTTCATTTTAACTATGTTGAGCAGTATAATATAAATTCATAATATTTATAGCCTATAAAATCTTCTCTTAGCCTTTCATTAAGGCTATGTCATTTTTTTTATCGTTGTTGATATTATTATTATTATTGTTGTTATTATTTTTAGAACCAACTGCACTCAAAGCTATTCCTAATTGAGCTGCATAGTACGTTAACATTATAGAAACCTGAAAAATAGCTTAAGTAATTAATAAAAAAAGTCATATTGAAAAATTTCTTTATAAGAATATTATACACTTACTATACCTGAGAATAAGGTAATGGTGTATGAAAATAGTGAAATCCAAGTAAAGTATCAGATATAAGAAAACATATACTGCCAATACAGCTACATAATTTAGTCCACGTCCATAATTCCTGATGAAGGAATATGATTTATTCGAAATCGTGCATAAAAAAGTGGAATTTTTTTATTACTTTTTAATACAATGTTTTCCAATTCTATATAATTCTTTTATGAATATGATAGGATAATTAATAATAATAATATATCTTTAATCTAAATAATCTAATAACTTCTTAAAGTCATTATTTATTTATAATAATTTCTTTTTCATTACTTCCGAAACGATGAAAAAGAAAGATGTGATATGTAATGTAAGTATAGTCAAAGCATAGATTATTTTATTTATTATATTTCTACATAATTTATCACATGCCTAATCAAATCAATGAATCGTATTATATTTAATACAATATATAATTTAATTAATCTATTAATTTTGTACTAATAAAGAGATAGAAGTTATTCGTAGTATTCGTACTAATTCGTAAAATTTAAATATTGGAAAACATCATATTGATACATAAAATGATTTTTAAAAATTTTTTTCATACTTTGTAAAATTGTACTCTAGAAATTGCTCTCCATGCCATAGTAGTTAATAATATCGTATAAACTGGAACTCCAACGACCAAAATTCCATTTAGACCAGGCATTAAAGTATATATGACTGAAAAATATCATGTTTTTTATTTCATGAAAGTTTATTCAATTTTTTCAATAATATTATCAAAAATCATTGATAATATTTTCATTATTTACTATCACATTATTTACTATATTTTTATAAAGAGAATGTTTATTAATTTTTATGAATATAACATACATATCTTACCTAGCGAACACATCGCATATAAAATTGTACCTAGCATTATGTTAAGCGGTATAAAACCGAATGCACTGATATACATAATCTGAGCTAAAGCAAACATGCACATTCCAGGTGTGAAACAACTGGGCCAAACCAATAATGCATCTCCTATACAACTGAATATTAATCCTGTCAATATTCGTCTCGAAAAGGTATATCTGAAAATAATACGATTTATTTGTATTTTTAAATATTAAATTCTATTCTAAGATAAATAGTAATTTCTAATATTGGATTGAATAACGATAATATAGAATAAGTTTTATAGTGACATTGATTCTATGTTAAAAAATATATTTGATAATATACGTTTATCGCTAAATATAATTATTGATATATTTTATTATATATATTATATTATAAAAAAAATAAGATGACTTATATGTATATATAGTTATATATGATTATAAAATAATTATATTTATTATTATTTTAGAAATAATTTTCTTTTAATATTACTTAAAAAAAATTATTAATTTTGAAATTTATTAAAAAAAATAATTTTGAAAAATTTGTTCTATTATAGTTTTTTATTATATAATATATAATAAAAAAAATATGTATAATACTTCAAATAATTTTGTTTTGAAAATTTTTTTGATAGAAGAGAAAGATGTATTTAAATTATTTATTCTTACTCTATGTATGAAATTAAATGAAATAATAATTCGATATTAGCGGATAAATATTAATATTATTGAAGATATCACTTCCATCATAACAGGAATAGATATATTTTATTTGAAATAAATTTCATATAATGATATTATATAGTAAGTAATACATTTTTAGAATAATAAGTAATAAAAATTTTATTAATAATAATTTTAATGATTTATTTAATTTAAATTTTCAGGTAAATAGTATCCAGCTTTTATAGTTTAAGATTGTAAACAAAAGAAGCTTAGAAGCAATGAAAAAATATTCTTGCTTACACTTACATTTTCAGGTGATTTTTTTCATTTTTTGAAATGAATATTTTTAAAATATTATAGAAATATCGTTGAATAGGAATATTTAATATTTTACTGTTTATTGAAAGGCAATAACAATGTTTCGTATTTTATGTAAAAATAAAAATAGTCATTGATATATTCATAAAACCAACGGAAACAATATTGTTCTGCTTCATAATAAATCAATCCTCTTCTGTATTCCAATAAAAATCGTTCTTATAAGATCGAATTTCATGCGATCTGTGAAATGCGGAAATTGTTAACAAAAGAATTGGCGGAATATTTAAAATGTGCATTATCAATTAGAAAAAAAAAGCGACTTGAAAATAAGCGTAAGCAAGATCATAATAAATAATTCGCTAGCACCTACAAGTCATGGAAATATTACATACTTGATTAACTTGTTTTTTCCGTTTTGCTAAATGTTAGCACTATCATTTTATAGATATAAATGTTTTGTGGATATATCGTTATATTAATGTTGAAAATAAAGATATATGGAAGTCAATAAACTATCTTTAGTTAATTAATCTTAATTTTATCGCTAAAGTTGATAAAATGGCACGCTATTAATGCAACTTTTTTTCAGATTTAAATATAATACTTGAAGAATAATAGAAATAATTAATATTGTCAATTATAAAGTAAAAGCGTGACGTAAAAGGATTGATACATGCAAAATATTTTCACACTTACTCCTGCGATAAATTAATTCCATGTAGCAGAACAAAAACGATAAGACTTATAATTGGTAAACATTTGAAACATGCCGTCAGTAGGGACGGCTGCTCAGCCAGTAATATAAAATATACAGACACACTTTTAAAGAACGGGACTAACTTTGGACCAATACTTTTTAACTGGAACAGATAAAATGAAATTCAGATCGAATTCGTTGGTTATGATTAAATGTAATTGAAGTAGTCTATATATGCTAAAATATGTTGGAATTGTATGTATTAACTATTTGGTTTCATAATGCAAGTTGTAAATTAATATCAAAATTAGATCTATATAAGATCGATATAAGAATTCAGTATACCGTTTTCCAATGAACAAAATCTGATAAAGATTTTAGTTAATGTAAGTTGTTTGAAACTGATGTGCAGTTTCATGAAATAACAGTTGATATGTATATCGCAATATATTTCAGTGTGCGTAACTCGTTAACACTTTTCTTTTAATTCAAATATATTGATGTTAATAATCATTCAACATATTCGAAAACTTTAATTATAAATTGTTTCTTTATTTAGAACTTAAAATTTGAAATCAATCTGTATATATTTTTTTTTATTTCATTTTCGCTGATATTAACTATTTCTTAGAAATAACTTTTTAAATAATAAAAATATGAATTTATTTTCAAAATGATATATTATTGATTATATTTAACAAATAATATTGAATGCATATAATATCATCAATTTTTAATAAATAATAATTATGAATTAATTTTATTTATTGAAATATTTCTTTCATTTTAATCATTGAATAAATCTCAACAAAATATTAAGAAATGTTATTTATATTTAATGAATATTTAGTATTGTAGTAAATTATATTAAATATTTAAACAAACATATTAGTGAACAAATTTATTAAAATTTATATTTGCAATAAAACATAAAATTAAAGGAAAAATAAATAGTATAAGAAATAAAATAATAGAAAAATATTATAATATAATAGACACAATCATTGTTCTGTAATCATTCTATAGTATAATATTCGTTTTAGCTTAAAATATAAAAAAAACAAGCATAATTATATTAACAAAATTTTCGTACTATGATTTCAAGAAAATAATGAAAAAACAATATTAAAGAATGTTTAAAATAATAAATTTCAAATATTGATTTTATTGCTTTCATAAAAATACATTTTATGCAATATTCTTATTTCTATTCTTATAAATAATATTAAACGATCGATTAAGGCATCATAAAAACATAAAAATAATTTGGTTAGGATAGAAAAAACAAGTATGATATTAAGAATGTTAGTATTTAATTTTCATATCAAAAAAATCTATTATTGCAAAATTAATACATTAATTATACTATATATATAATTATATATTGTATGTAATATAGCTTTAAAATGTTTTGTAATAAAAAAAATAACAGTAAAATATCGATTTCATATTTATAAAATGAATAAATTTTTTCTGTTTTTATTTGCAATTAAAATAATTTTCAATGTAAATAAACTCTTAAAAACATATTCGCAATACTACCAACATTAGTTATTAATAACCCGTAAACGGAAACGAAAATCAACGAATGCGCTACATAACATAGTCTTGTTCAAAACAAAGAAAACAACAATTCGATGGTATATTTTTTTAGATTATTTATAATTTTTATTTTAATATAATAAAATAATAATAAAAAATAGATAATGTTTTTGTTCTATAAATGAAAAAATAATAAATCTATAACGAATTGTCAAAATAAGGATAATAAAGAAAATTTAACAAAGAACAATAGAAAAATTTATGAGAATTGAAAAGTCGATAAGAAAAAATATTACTTACCACCTGTGCAGGAGATGACATGTTAGATAAAAGTGTAATTTTTTGATATGAATAATGATGCAAACCTACATATACGATATTTTTCACTGCACTGTCAGTTACCACACAATTATCACAGTAGACTGCTCCCTTAACCACTGCATTATTTCTCCCCGCGTGAACAACATTGCTTCCTATTGGTTAATCCTCCAATAATTGGTTTATAATAACCAATGAATATTAAATTCTTTTTTCTTAATGTAAAATAATTTTCAATTTTCTTAAGATTTTTTTAAAATTTTCATCATAATAACAACAATCATTAATATCATTTCACATCGATGAATTTAATTTATATTTTGTATATTCTTATTCATATTCATATTACGATATATAATTTGTCATCTAAATTCAATTAAATTTTTCAAGTATTGAAAAATCAAACGAAAATAATTTTTTACAATTTTAATTTTACTTTTAATTAAATATTAAATATAAATATTTTATAGAAATCATTAAAATAATTGTTAACAAATTAAATAAAATATTAAAAATTAACAATAGAAAAAAATTTTTTTATTTAAAATTTATTATTAAATATTTAATAAATTTAATAATAAATAAATAATAAATAATAAATAAATAAATATTCGTTGTTATATATTTTATTAAAAAATATAAATTCTAAGAATAATAATAGATACATTAGTATTCATGAAGCGCAGAAATATTTTGCTTTTAATAAAGAATTTCTCCTTAATTAGAGTTATAAACGAATTATATATAACGAAGTTATATATAAATACAAAAAGAAAGTATATAACATTTAAGAATAATAGAAAAAAATACAAATTTTAACTTATAATTTTTTTATTATTAAAATAGAAGTATCAAAGAAAAAAAAATATTTTCAGAAGATGGAACATTTTCAAATTAATAAATATATCTTTATTGTTATTTCAATGCAATTTATAATAATTAAAATCTGAATTTTTAAAATCAAATAATAAAATATTTTTTGTCTTTTAAATCTTTCTTTTTATCATATTACTTATAAATATATATATTATAAAATATTTGGACAATATATATATATATATATATATATATATATATATATATATATATATAATTACACATATATGTATATATTAATTATTTTATATTTTATATGCGATTTAAAATTTCGCGCTTAATTCATCTATCGATATTGTTAAACATGAAACCAAATTCATGTGATAAAATTAAAATCGATTAATCTAAAATAATATATATTTAACTATAAATAAAATTTTGTTGTATTAAAAAATTTTAATTTGTTTGAAATTTTCAATCTTATATAATACATATATATTTCTACTAAACATGAATTATTTTTTTCAATTTCTAAGCAATGTAATTAAATATAAAGTATCATGATTTATATTGCTAGATTATTGCTAGAAATACAAAGATTATAAATTTAAATTATATTTTTATAATAATTTTATTATATTTGTCATAACATTATATAATTATAATATAATAGATATATTTCAATTACTAATAATTGCTACTATTCTATACTATAATTTATATAAAAAATTAATTATAGTAATAATTATTTAAAGTGAACCTTATGCGTCTTCATCTTTTTTCTTTATCATTATTTCCACAAAATGATTCCATTTTTCTGGTTCATTTGTAGTAAACCATTCTGCTAATTTGTCCATGTTTTGTTTTTGAATTTCAGTACATTTCTTACATTGTGTTTGAAACGCTTCTGTTATGTGACCTAAAAATTAAATTAAATAATTTATTTAATAATTAATTATTTTTTAATTAAATATATGTAAATTTTATTTTGATTTTTTTTATATCATATTTTAATTTATATTTACTTTTAAAAAACATCGAATCTGGAGTTATACAAGAGTCTGCATCGATGAAACAATCATAATATTGATTTCGTAGACGATCATTTGCTAAAATTTCGTCAATATTCACATAATCATATTTATCAGAATAAAGTTCCTCGGCATACGTCCACGTTAATAAAGATAATATTAATAATACAATATAATTATAGCGCATAATGTAAAATTTTATCACTCTTTATAATCAAAATAATTAAATTTCTTTCTTATAAAACTTCTTTTAGAAAACTAAATACGAACTAGATTATTCCATCTATTTATATATTTGCACAAACAAACTTATATAAGTAAATACTTAATCATTCGAGAAATAAAAAAAATATTCATAGTTAAAAGAAATAGTAATTAAATATACTGATGATAATAAATTATTCTGTTTTATATAATTTGTTATTACTTAAGTGACATTTAAAATTGTTTTCGTAGAAAAAGTTGAAAAAATACTGATTTATAAAACATAAAATATATAATATTACATAATATATGAAATATTAAATTTTTTATTTATTTTTTACTTATAGAAATTTTAATATCATTTATTTATATGGAATTATTTTTAATTTATATTATTATTAATTTATTATTTTAAAACATATTCAAGTATAAAATAAATATTTGGATAATTCTTTGTTCATATATCATTTTATTATTCGTACGTATATATTTTTTATATTTGATCTTGACATTTATGACATATATTCATAAAAAAATCGTTAAATTATTATTCAAACATATCTATATTTATTTAAGTATATAAAATATATACTATACCATTGAATATTTAATATACATAAAAATTTCTTAATATACATAATAATTTGATGACAGTAAGAATATATAACATTAAAAATAATATAATGATACTGAAATTTTTATAAAAGTATAATGATATTAAAAAAAATTGAAATATTTATTAAACAATAATATCGAAAAAGTTTATCATTATATTTCATAAAAAATTAATTTCCTTATATGAAACTTTACTAAAGTATAATATAGACTACATAATAATATATAAAAATCAGCCAATAAGATATTAGATGTCAGAAGTGTTTTGATAAATTTTGGAAAGAAAAAAAAAATTTCACTTAAAAAAGAATATAATAATTAAATGCATGTTATATTTGACACTACTCGACCATTTTTTAATAATTTAATTTGTATATATAATATATTTGTGTGTGCGTGTGTGTGTGCGTGTGTGTGTGTGTGTGTGTGTGTGTGTGTGTGTGTGTGTGTGTGTGTGTGTGTGTGTGTGTGTGTGTGTGTGTGTGTGTGTGTGTGTCGTATGTAAACTGTCATTAATTTTAATACTTCAAGTATTATTAAATTTATTAATATTTTTTAATTTTTTTTAATTTTCAATTGAATATATATTGAATATATATAATGATTTATCAATGGAATAGTCCAAATGATTATATTATTTTATCGATATTTTTTTTTTTTAATATATAATTTATTTAATACATTATATTTCAATATTTCAATAATGAATATTATATTTTAAAGATATTATTTAATTAATAATATTTAAATTGCATATTTTTATTATAAATTTAAATTTACAATTTAATTTTTTTAGAGAAAAAAAGTTTACAAATTCAACTTTACAATACATAAAAAAAAAAAATTAAAAAATTTCAATAATGTAAAAAATATTTCGAAACTTTTGCTTTTTTTCCTAGATCATTTTCGTCTTATTACATATAATATTTCTATTTTCGATAAAATAATATCAATTATATGAAAAAAAAAAGTTTTGATAAAAAATTGTAAAAAAAATATAAAATAATAAAATGATTTTTATTTGGTAGTATCTATCTAATTTATTCACAATTGTTTACTAATTTATTGTAAGTGATTTATTAATATTAATATGTAATAAAAATTTATAAATGACACTTTGAAATAAAACTAACATAAATACTAATATTAATATAATAAATAACATGAATCTATTTTTACATTTTATTGAACAGAAATAATTAATTATAATTTCATATATTTATTATAATTTTTTAATAAAGGATTTTTGAATCTTTGTTTGTATCTTTTTAAAATTATAATAATAAAATATATCATTTTGCGAAAAAGAAAAAATAATAACATTAGATATTTTGATTTTTATATTATAATATATTTTATATTATTTCACATAAATAAATCAAACTGACTAGAAAATGACTAGAAATAAAAAAAGATTTCAGAAAACAAAATTAAATAATATATTTTATATTTTTTTGTCATATAAACATATAATTTTATTATATGTTTATAGAGATATAAAAATTGCACTGTTTTTTTAAGATTATGTAAACTTTTTTGCATTACAAATCAATTCCGTTGATGTCTAATAATTTTTAATAAAATATTAAGATCAAATAATTGAAACATAAAATAATGATATATTGATAAAATATTTAATAATAATTAATAATAATAATAATATATTAAATGTATATTAAAAAATTATATATATAATAATAAATAATAATAATATAAAACATATATGTACATACATAGTTTCATGTTCATTTCTCATATTCTTTATCATTTTCCATATACTAATTATCTAAGAAGTTGCTGTGCCAAGTTGCATGAAGTATCCTGTATAAATGTATTTTATCAAATGTAATAGTATATTTGGACATCTAAAGAACAAAATATCATGTTTTACGAATGAAAATATTTGTTCTTCAATTATTTGAATATTATATAAAAATATTTAATGGATTATTTGCTTAACGTTTTTTTTCATTAAAATTTGAACTTAACTTATTGAAACGTGTGAATCTAACCTATTATAATATTTAAAATTATCTTGCATGCTTGTCAATATAATGTTGCTGCGAACATATAAATGGGAAATGAACTGTCGATTTAAGCAATTTGCTCGCAATTTTGGCATCATAAAGGTAAATTCAATATTTTTGAATTAATTTTAAAAATTAATCACAATTTTCTAACCATATTATTTCATTTTAACAAAAATTTTTGTTTAAAGTTTCAGCCACTTTTTGAATTTGAACATACTGTTCGTAAATTGCCAGTAACACAACTTGTTAGATGCAAATCTGGTACTCCTATGAATACCATTATATTATTTGTTCCACAACAAGAGGTTTGTAAAATAGATTAAAATCTAATTTATTTTAATAATAATAAAATTTATTTTTAGGCATGGATTGTTGAAAGAATGGGAAAATTTCATAGAATTTTAAATCCAGGATTAAATATTCTTACACCAATAATTGATAAAATTAAATATGTTCAGTGTCTCAAAGAAATAGCTATAGAAATACCTCAACAAAGTGCTGTTACATCAGGTACATATTATTAATTGTTTATATTTAAAAATATAAATACAATATTAAAATATAATATTAATCATATATTTTTAAACAGATAACGTAACATTAAATATTGATGGTATATTATACTTAAGAGTAGTTAATCCATTTTTGGCTTCATATGGTGTTGATGATCCTGAATTTGCTGTAGTTCAGTTAGCCCAAACCACAATGAGATCTGAATTAGGAAAAATATCTTTAGATAAAGTTTTCAGAGAAAGAGAGGGACTTAATGTTTGTATTGTTGATAGTATAAATAAAGCAAGTGAAGCTTGGGGTATAACATGTCTTCGATATGAAATACGTAAGACTAAAAAAATTAAGAATAAAATTAAAATTAAAATTAAAAAACCTAGTATTTAAAAAATTCTAATGATCTTAATTTTTTTTAATAGGAGACATAAGATTGCCACAAAGAGTACAAGAAGCAATGCAAATGCAAGTAGAAGCGGAACGTAAAAAGAGAGCTGCAGTTTTAGAATCGGAAGGAGCTAGAGAAGCAGAGATAAATATTGCTGAAGGAAAACGTTTAGCACAAATTTTGGCATCAGGTAATTATATTTTTTAATCTATCCTATTTTAAATTGTTAAATGATTTATTTGATTATCATAGAGGCTGCAAAACAAGAAGAAATAAATAAGGCAACTGGTACTGCAACTGCTTTAGTAGCTATTGCTGAAGCACGTGCAAAAAGTTTAAAACTTGTTGCAGGTGCTCTCAATTTAACCGATGCAAAAAATGCAGCGGCATATAGTATAGCAGAACAATATGTTAAAGCATTTAATAAATTAGCAAAAGTTAATAATACTTTAATTTTGCCCAGTAATGTCTCTGATGTGTCTGCTTTGGTAACACAAGTATGTTAAAAAATTTAATTATATTATTATTTTATAGATTATTTAAATGCAATTATTTTGTATTTTTAGGCAATGACAATTTACAAACAAGTTATGTCTCAACCTACATTAGATAGTCCTGATGTAAAAGAAAATAAAGATCTTCTTAATGATGATGAATCAGATGAATCTTTTGAGTATTTCAGTGATAAAGAAGAAGCAGAAAAACATAGAAGAAGCAAAAGAAAACGAAATCCTAAAGCATTGTAAAATATTTATAAATAATATAAATATATTTTGACTTTTACTATCTCATATTATCCCATTCTTAAGAAAATAAAAGTAAATAAGTAATTAAAAATTAATTATATATTATATGTATTATAAGACAAAATAATTTTACATAAAGTTTAAAATAATTTTAAGAATAATTCAACATTTTTGAAGTATTGTAAAACATCACAGATTTTCATATTTTTATTTTCTCTTCTTTATATGAATTGATATTGGAGGTACTGGTAGAGCATATGTTTCTTGAGAAATTCTATTGATATAATATAATGCAATCATAGAAAATATAAAACATGTTGTAGTTGCTACACGATGTACCAAAGCTGATGCAATTAAACTAATCATTAGTGAAAAAATAACTGTAAAAAGAAATATCATTGTTATTCAAAATTAATTTTATAATGTCAATATTAAATAATGTACCTTCTGGAAATAATTTTTGTTGAAAAGATTTTCCAAATATTGTTGATTCCAAGTTTCCTATTGCAGTTAACACGCACATAAATAGTATCGATCCAATATATCCTCCTAATATTGTATAAACTTGTGATGAGGCTAACCAAACTTTATATATTTGCATTCCCGAAAATATAAGAACTGTCAAAATTGATGACAATATAAGAGATACTTTACTACTAACAGCTGAAAAATTAATGAGAAATATAAGTTTTTTTTATTCAATTAATTCATTATTTATAAACAAATTTAAATGAGAAAAATTGATGATTATAACATCAGCTAACCAGAAAATCTAACATATTATTTCTCTTCTTGTCTTTTAATAACATTTAAATATAAAATTAAACATTTAAATACTTAATATTAATACATAAATATATTACATAAATATATATTTCACAAATTTTTTAAAACATAATAATTTTTTAATTATACGTACGCATTTTTAAGATAAATTTTTTACTAGAACCGACTTAAGTCAATTCGATCTTTTAATTTTTTTTATATTATATGTCATGTGTCACAATGTATTCGTACCAACATTAGCTGCAAAAATTTTTTAAGTTTAATCAATAATATTAAGAGAACTACACATATATAAAATTCATAATTGTATGTAAATTTTTATAACTTTTTTTATGTAGTGATTTATTATTACTAATTATATATATATATATATATATATCTAGTTATATTTTATTTGATATAGAAATATGAAAATCTACGTCACATTTAAATTAATTATTAATTTTTAAATTAGTAAAAATATTAATAAATAAAAAGATATTGATTCAGATATTAATATTTATATTAATAAAAAAATATAAAATAAATTATTGTCTATAATCTATAATCATTGATACGATATAAATTAGATGTATTACTTCGTAACGAATATGCGTGCGCAGAGATTGAACCGTTATTATCGATTTTAAACTTATTATGGAGACTGCCTTTTCGATCGATATTCTAAATAAGAGTATATATTCTTCTTATATTTTTTCTTTAATATTTCTTAAAATTATAAAAATTATGAAATAATTATTTAATAAATTATTTTGTTTTAAATATACATTAAATCATATAATAATATTAAACCATATAATATTAAAAATAATAATATAATTAAAAACAAGTCAATTATAATTTTTGATAAAACTATCAGTTTAAAATTAAAAAGATTTTTTCGGAAAAATTTGTATTATTGTAACAAAACTTGATTTGATTAAAGTGGTATGACGTCAGAGATAGTAGGCCGTGTTTGCGGAGAGTGAGTAGGATTGGCTGTCAGGAGTGATCGGTCCGGCGAAGCAGTAGGAGGTTCGAGTCGCCATTTTGGCAGGTTGTGAGAGCCTTCTGTCGTCGCCGTGAGCCGAGCTGTCGTTCGTCCAGCTGAGCCCTTTACGCGCGCGCGAGAGAGCTCTTCCGGCTGGATCGAGTCGGGAAGGCAAAATTAGACCGGCGCTCACAAAATTAAAAAAATTTCGGAAATAATTGACGGAAAATAGTTCTGCGTATTGTAATTTTTCTTTTCTTGTCGGTGTTCTTGATTTCGAGGTACGTTTTGCTAATTCTCGTGGGTGGTGTGCATTTGCTAGTACTATTTTTGAAATTGAAGAACGATTTCTAATTGTGATAGTATAACGTAAGAATTGGATTGAAAAATAAGCTTCAAAAAGTTCCAGTGTGACAGAAGTAACGACACTATGGCGGGACAGACAATCAACGATAGACTGTTGGCAGCGAGACATAGCATCGCCGGCCAGGGTCTTGCTAAAGCTGTATGCAAAGCTACTACAGAAGAGATGATAGGTCCGAAAAAGAAACATCTCGAATGTAAGTTCATCATATTTCCTTTTATTCATTTGTCTATTCCGATCATTTCAATTATGATTGTATTTTTTCCGGTATTTTGATTTCAATTTCTTTTTCAATAAAGAAAGTGACAGGATAAATTCTCAAGATTATTGTCTGAAATTATTAATTTTTATATAGTGTATATCATCTAAGGATACCATCAAAATATAGTTAATTATTATTATAAATCATTGTAGATCCTGGAAAATGAATCACATTGCAACAATAATTAATTGCAACAAAAATAATTTTTCTCGAGATTAAACAATTTTTTAAAGTATATTATATGAAAAATTAATCATGTTTGATATACAAAAACGAAGAACAATCTTTTGTATATGTTTATGTCCGTTATACTTTAACGGATTACTTTCAATTTCCAGGCGTTGCGTGAAGGAAAGTAATTCGATTGATAATTATACATGTTCATATAATTTAATGTCTACAAAAAATTGAAAATCGAAAAATTGATTAGTAAAAAAGAATGAAAAATAAAGAATATTATAAATTATTGTTGAATATTGAATAATTTTATGTTATTTTGTTTTATAATTCAAAAATTCGGTATGTATCATCAGAAATTTTGAATAACTGTAAGATATTGATATAAAATCGTGATCATTATCGCATTTTTTTCGATTATTATATCGATAATAATTATTATCTTTTAAAAAAATAAATAATTTAAAATAAAAAAGTAAATAATTCCATAGGCTTTTTTCGTTAAGTATATAAGTATATTATACAAATTAATATAAAAATAATATTGATTGAACTCGTTACTGTTGTGTTACATATGTATTGTTCATTACAATCATATTATATTAATATGGATAATTATGCAAATTTATATTATAAATTTATATAATTAAATTAAAAAAAACTTAAAAAATCGCGTTAATATTAATTTATTGAATATTAATTTTTTAAATTGATAATTATTCAAAATCTAATATTGTTATCATTATATGTATAAGTATTATTGTAAAATATTCGAATTCAATTTTTTAATTAAATTTTTAGAGATTTTTAATTAAATAATGGTGAAAGTTTTTGAATTATTGGATCTTTATTTATAATAGATATTTTGTGTAAAACTAGTGTATTATAATTTTTGTATTATCTATTATGATATTGATTTATAAATATTGCTATAAAATTAAAGATTATTAGTGACATAACTTTCTTTGAATTAGTAAGGCTATCTTATATTTGAATGTCAATGAATCGTATTGATAAACACATTTCTTTATATTCATTAGTATATTTATTATCAGTATGCCAATACAATATATTCAAATTTAAGACGTTTTTCTTTTATTTTTCTTTTATTTTCTTTTTGACAAATTTCTACTAATTATTAACTTTGAATAACCAGAGTATATTTTAATTTAAATTACTTATAGAATTATTGTTGAAGATTATAAATATCTATGAAAATAATTCGAAAAATATTCAAATATTAAAAAACAAAAATTTCTATCAAATATTATCATTGATTTGATTATTAATTGAAATTTGATAATTATTAATAACACAAAAATTTATTATCAACAGGAAAACAAAATTATTTTATATTTGAACGGTAGGAAATCGCATGAGTTCCTCGTGATTATCTCTGTCGCATGAGTTACATCAAGGTTTATAACTATAGATATATCTATATGTGTAAGTACTGTAACTTATATTTATTTTCAATTTAAAAATTTATTTTCAATTTAAAAATCTACTTTCATCAAAGAATATAACATTAGAGTTTTGTATTTTTCAATATTGTCGAATTATTTTTAAATTTAATTTAATTTATATTTAAAAAAATTATTTTAAATTTAGACAATGTGTTTCATCATTTCAATATTTCATTTTACAATTCTATAAAATTTCATATCAATTTCATGTCATTATCATTTTTTTAATGTACTTTATATATGAATATTGATTTTTTTTATTTATATTGTTTTTTTTATTTATATTGATGTTTTACAAAATATAAATGAAATCATTAAAAATTTATTTTACAGAAATTATAATTTAAAATTTAAAATAAGCATTGTTACAAAAACTTTTTGTTTATTTAAAAATTTTGATATATGCGTTTAATTCATTTATTTAGATACATGCATACAATGTATATTTTCGGTTTAAATGATTTTAATATAATTTTAATATAATTTATATAATTAATAATTTTAATATAAATGTTGAAACATTCCTAAATTAAAAATTAATTTAATACAAATTTAAATGAATATTTTTAATTTTTACATTTTTGTATAAAAATTATGATATATTATAAAATTAATAATTATATTGTTTCATTCACATTGTAACATCTATTTCAATTATCCCTTAATGAATAATAATATTAACAGTCATATTTCGTTAAAAGCAAGAACGCGTTTCCGTTTTAACAGGACGGAACTTACACTCTTTCTTCCGGTCTGTTAATTTAGATAGTGAAACAAATTTCTGTCGATGAAATTTCCATTAAGTTTAATCTCATTTCTTTCTCTACAATCTTTATTATCATTCTTAAAAAATAATAAAAAACAATTTTTTTTCATATTTCATAATTTAATGCAATGATTATATAATTTTCACTTGAGAATTTTGTATTAATAATGAAAAATAATTGTGATTGTTATTGTATTTATCTAAATTTATTATTTTTATCTTTATGAATACAAATGGAAGATAAAAATTATCACATCATTTTTTTATTTTTACAATATTTATAATAAATTATTAATGAAATGATTTCTATAAATATTTTTTTATCGTATTTAAATTTCGTAAATGTTATATATTATTTTGTAAATATGATGTTTAATATCACAGTGTGTAAATCGTGATATAATGTTCAATATCTTTCTTTTTTTTAGAAAAAAATAGTTTAAGTCTTTGATAATCGATTTTTTTTAGATGGAAATTCAATTGATTACAATTATTGAATCATATTTGTATTTTTGTTTTATAAGTATAATTATTTTTTATAAAATATTTAATATAATTTTTTTATTAATATAATTTTAATAATTTAAAAATATTTAATATTTTATAATTTTTTGAATTAAGCTATATAACTTTTAAAAAAATATTTAATATCTAGAAAAATGAAATTGAACTAAGGTTTAAGGTTAATAAAGTTATAAATGACGCATGAAGATCAGAGAGAATCGATCGATTGCAAAACCTAAATGTTATATATACATATTCGATTAGACGGGTATTTCGCACATGCCCACTAGCATTGCATCCTAGGGAGCTTTCGTCCGAGATTCCGTTTATCGATCGGTCGTACACTTGATTCCTAGCCGATGACCTCGCGATGGTTTTGATTACTTGTCTATTCGGAGACCACGAATAATCACTTCTCGTACTAAAAATAGTATTCATGAATTTCTCGATGAAATTCTTTATCAAAAGATATCATTGAATGGGATATAGTTTTTTTTTCATCAATATATTGTAACTAGTAAAATATCGATTATATTATCAATTTTTGATTCACAATCAAGTTGATATTTTTTAATCGTTTAAATCTCATATATTTGTTAAATCTCAATATTTTTGTTAAAATTTTTTTTAAATATAATATATTAACAATACAATTATTAACAATACATATAATATATTATATAATATATTAATGTAATGTATTAACAATACAATATTTTATTTTTATTAAATTTTGATATAATTTTTCATTTTTATTAATTTATGTAATTTTTATAATTTAATTAAAAATTAGTAAAATTGAAAATATTTATGATAATTTTTATTTTGTAAGATATGTTGAATTATGTAATTTATCCATTTATAAATTGTATCATGCTTAGTCTCGGAAAATTTGTTATCGATATTTCCTGTATTTCTTCACTTTTTTTTTTTTTTTTAAGATAATCGTTGTCCTTCCATATTGGATTCCTAAATTTAATGATTGAATTGTACGATTGTCAATTTTTTTTATATTTAATTTTTAAGTATCATAATTACTTAGAACTATTCAATTATAGAAAAATCATCTTGGCTAAAATAATTTTTCAATAATCAAAAATAGTGTACAATTACAATTATTAATTAAATTTTCTTATAAAATTAATTTTTGATTTTCTTGAAAGCGATTGTATTATTTTTTCTAATTACATTGAAATGTAAAAAAGCAAATTTTAATGAATAATTATTAAGAATTTTAATAATTATGAAGAATTTTCTTAATAGATTTAATTTAAATCAGATTTAAAAATTAGATTGAATTATTTTCTATTGAGATATAAATTAAAAATTAGATTATTTCATATTTATATTCAAAAAAATATTATCGGTAATAAGACACTTGTTAAGAGTCAACAGAAAAGTTCAAAAATGGAATTTGAGGACATGTAATGATGTAAGAATGAGGTAAACCAGATATTTATATTTTGCAATATACAAAAGTTCTTTCTTTTTGATAATTCGCATTTGTTACAGATATCTTACCAAAACACTTTATCGGTGACGCCCCCATTTGAATCTGGATTCGGAGAAACATTTCAATGCGCACACCCCTTGCAAGTTTCAGATAATTCCGATAATGATTGCATTCTTTGCTACATTTAATATTTACATTTAATATGCCGTTGTTGGCAACAACTAGTTAGATTCATCGGTATTTCTTATGAACATGTTCATCCATGTCATGATTATTTATTTATAATATCAGTTTGAAAATAAGAAGCGTAATGAAGTTCTTTTATCGATTTTTATTCGATATTATTTTTATTTAATAAACTTTAATAAATTTTTTCCTATGGAATTAAAAGATAATTATTTTTAAATATAATTTTAATAATATAAAATTATGAAATTTATTATCACGTGAAAAAATATTTGAAGTAAATAAATTTAGAATAGATATTTATGCAAAAGTAAAAAAAATATTACTTATTATGAAAAAGGTTATTAAGAGAAAGACGAATGTACATAGGAAGTACATAGAAAGTACATAGGAAGAAAATATTTTATAAAATGAGTTTAGCGAAAAATTTCATTATTTTTACTCAATATATAAGACATTTTGAAAAAGAATAAAATTTTTTATCTCTTATATATATTTATTAATTAATCTATAATTTTTAGTTATGCAAAGAGTACATACACAAAGAGTACATATATAAAGAGTATACATATATAAATAGTTATGAAACTTGATATTACAATAGAAGAAACTTCATCATTAGTATAAACTTCATCATAATAACAGAAGAACTTATTTTTTCTTTTAGCTTATTCTATTTTTTATTGAATCTTTCAAATCTTTATCTTTAAATATTTCTCTATATTAATTCTCTATATCATTTAAATTCTTTATATTAATCTTTTTTTTATTTTTTTTTTAAATATTTAAATTATATTATAAGATATTTCTTAATTTTAAAAATTCTTGATTTACAATTTGATTATCATAGAAAATTAATCGAAAAAGTTGATGCTTAGAATTTCAGTTCAACTTGTTACACTATTGGCAAAGTATATATATTAAACTACGTGATTTCTGTCTTTTATAAATAGTAAGAACACTACTCAATGAGATGTGACTTTTGAATCTTATTCGGGAGTACATTATTAGAGAAGAGAAGGCAAGGTCAAACACTTGCTAAGACATCTCATCGTTTTGGCAGCAATCACGATGGACTTTCTATTTTGAAAATAATACAAAAATTAAAAAAAAAAAACTATAAAGTCTTTATATTTTCAGATTATATAAAATCAAATTAAAAAATGATAAAGACTAAATATGCAAAAAACTTTTGTACAAACATCAAAAAAAAAAAAAAAATAGAAACTAATTGATGTGAAAATTTTCAAGAGAAACGAACATATATGCTGTCTGATATTCTTAGAAGACAATTTCAAAATCATTTGGCAAATTATAATCTTTTGTCAGTCATTATATCTTTTTTATTTTTCTTTATAATTACTAAATGTATTTGTTGAAATATTGATTTCTTTTGTTATAATATAATGCAAAAAATAGTTCATTAATTTACTCAAATTCTTTAAAAGATATTATCGATTTTCAATTTTGTTTTTTTTTCTCATTATATACATTTATTTTTTTCATATATCAAAATAAAATATATTAGAAAAATCGTAAAGAAACAGTATTTCAACAAGTTCGCTAATTTTTTATGATAAATAATTTTTTATGGAATGATAAAAATGTTTTTAAAATGATTAAAAATTTAAAAATTAATTTTATACAGTTTTGTTTTTATACAAAGTAATAAAATGTTATTTCATTACTAGATATTTTGATGGATTGTGTTTCACAATTGTATAGAATAGAAAGATGTCAAATAGAAAGCAGTTAGAAATGATAATATTCTATCAAGATGCTAGATATCTTTTGGTTTTTACTGGAAAAAAATTAGAAGAAATGACAAGAGAATAATAAATCTTGATCTTTTTTTTACTTCTATCATTTCCAGAATAATGAAAAAGTCTTATTAATTATTTAGAAAAAATTTAGGAAAAATCCTCTCAATCTATTAATTATGCATGTTATTTTTTTTTTACAAAATTTATTATACATACAATTTTATTCTTGAAAAAGATTTTTTTTTTAACATATCAAAAAACAAATCATTAACTAAAATGAAAAAAAAATTAAAATAAAAAAAGATACAAATCATCTAGATTTTTACTTTAATTTTTAAAATACTACTAAATATTACAATAAATTAATATAATAGTAATGGTAAATTTATTTTTATTGAAAAATATTTTGAATATTAAATATAGAAGAAATATTAATAAAATAATACTAGCAATTTTTTAATGAAGAAAATTGATATTCGATAAAATTTCGTGATTAATCCTTGTCATTCTGTTTCAGACCTCGTGCGATGTACAAACGAACCCAACGTGTCGATACCTCAATTGGCGAATCTGTTAATAGAACGATCACAGAACACGAATTGGACAGTCGTTTTCAAAGCTTTGATTACAGTACACCATATGCTTTGTTACGGCAATGAGGTAAAAACAGTTTTATTTTTATAATCATAGATCAGACCTAATAACAAATACTTTGATACCAATAACTTTAATAATAAATAACTTTAGTAAGTGACTTTTTTTAAGAATAATCAGACAATTTCTTTTCCTTTGCTTTTCAATGAATGTTAATTTGGAAATGATAATTGAATATCCTACAATATAAAATAATTTGTGAAAATATAAATATAATAAAAAATAAAATAATAATAAATATAATAAAATAAAATAATAGTAAGTATAATAAAAAATAATTTGTGAAAAGAATACTTTTTAAATTCTTATTAATTGGCTCTCTTATAGAAATTTTCAATTATTTGAATAATGTTTAAAATTTTTAATATGATTTTTATTGTTTGTTATTTTTTATGAATAAAATTTAAAGATTTGTTCATAAAAAATTTAAAATATTTATATCTAAAGGCTTTAATTTATTTTGGTTCGATAATGACTTGAAAAAAGAAAGTGTCATCGTCCTTGTCAATCGCATATGTGTAAATGTACACGGGATAATAATATGAATCCTGAGAGTTTAATAATTTACAGTTTATATTATTTCTTATATATACAATTCAATAGAACAGTAACTGTAACTGTCATTTCATTAGAGAATTGTAATAGCGAAAGTAATGATTTTTTATCTTAAAATATTATATTGTTTATCATGATTCTCAAATAAAAAAAAGATTTTTATAATTTTTTAAAATTTTTTTAATGAAAAAAATTATGAATATTTTTATTCAATGTAAAATTAATTAGATTTTATAAGATTTTAAGTTAATTTTAAATTAATGAACAAAAAATAGAAAAATATAATAAATTATTTCTTAAGAGAAATGATCTTAACGAATTCAATAATTTTTTTGTTACAGAGGTTTACACAATATCTAGCATCCAGCAACAGCACGTTTCAACTCAGTAATTTTCTTGATAAAAGCGGCGTTCAAGGTGATCACATTGTGTAAAAGAATCTTCTTGCATTAACTTCTGTCGAGTGGTTCAATTAGATGCTCGATTCCGGTTAATTCCCTGTCAATGTTCATTACCCCTTATTTTTTCTTTTTTAAACACTTTTATATAATATTGATCCTGAGTAAATAGTATTTGATTTTAAAGAGTTAAATATATACATATGTATTATATACATTAAATTATTGCATATGAAATAACCAATTTAATCAAAAATAAATGATTAAATGTATTGAATAATATTTGTTATATGCGAATTTAGTTTTAATTTATAATAAGATGAATAATTTCAATATTATTTTATCATTTATCTTATTATAAAGAAACATTATATGTTGCAATATATTATATTTCATCAAATTCAAGTGTTTTTTTATATAAATTTAAAATTCAATATAATAAAATATAAAAAAATGCTTTGATTACACTAATAGAATTTTTAAAAAGATTGCATTAAACTATTTTTCATTGGTATAAGAAATTTATAAGTATAATCATAAAAAATAAATAAAAAAATTATTAATAGTAATCAATTAAATTAATAAAATCATTTAATTGTAATAATTTTAATATTACTTTTCAAGATAAGATTTTAAATTGAATTTGTTGAATAAAACATTTGAGAATTAATATTATTTTGAATAAAATTATAAGAGTAAATTCTTATATTAAAAATTTTGTTATTTCACTTGCAATAAATTAATATAAAATAATTAAACATGGAATAATATTTTTTAATATTAACATAATTAAAAAAAATGTTTATAAAAAGATAAATTAAATGAAAAAATTATTAAATTTTAAGAAAATGATGAAATAAAATATTTAAAATATATTAAGAAAAGAAATGAGGAAACAGAATAGAAGATTATAGTATAACTAAAGCAATTTTTTTTGTTTGCTATAAATAAAGATATCAAAATTTTAAATTTTACTTATTTATTTTATTTTATTTATTTTCGCAAATTTTCATTATGATATATTTCATAATTATATTATAATAAATATTATATAATAAATATAATAAATATTATATAATAAATATTATATAAATTATAATAAAATTACATTAAAAAATAATTAAGTACGGAATAGATTTAATCAATTAATAATTAATATATGTTTTATACAAGAAAGTAATTTTATGGATAAAAATTGTATAGATGGTAATTTAATTGAACCATTTTCAAAGTGGCATGTTTCCAAGTTATTTTCTTTGTTGCTTTCTTTCTTTATAATGTGTTAATTTTGGCAAGAAGTAAAAGTTACATTCGAATGCAACACGCACGCGAACCCAGCACAATCACACACATTTCATGGTTTTTATATTAAAGATTTCATAAAATTTAATAATTCAACATTTTTAATAATTTAATAATTTAATAATTTAATTATTAACAAATTATTAAATTTTTAACAAATTAATAATTTAATAATTATTTGTGTAATATTGAATTTCATAATTAAATAATTATAATTTTTATGTTAAAGATGAATAAAAATACGTACGTAGAAATTTTTTTGTTCTGAAGAAGATTATAAATGAAAATTGTATTTAAAAGGTTTGAAATAGTTATTAACATAATTTTAAAATATTGTTTAAAATTAAATAATTATAGAAAATTAATATATAATTGTTTCTAACAATGCATAATATTATCTTTACTCTTTAGAATCAGAAATTTATTAATAAGTTATTTCTGGCTAACTTCCTAGCATTATGCAGCTATGTGTATCTGGCCTCTGTCTATGATTTACTAACCTGGAACTAATTTTCTCTCTATTTGGGCACAGCAGGAGCTCGCATTGGTGAGTTAACATATATTGTTATCCTTTTTTCCATATCTTAATATTTTTTCCACTAATATTGTTCTCTAAATTTGTGTAATATTTTATTAAGACTTTAGAATTGAATTGAATAATCAAATGATATTAATAATTAATGTTTCTTGTTATTAATACAATAAAAAGTTGAAGAAGTCTTATATTTATTTTATTATGTCTAATCAATTGTCTAATTCAATTGTATAATTAAATACTATATAATTAATTGTTTAGAAATTCTTTAGAAAAATTAATTCTTCGTTTCTAATTTCTAACATTAATTCAATGATATTATTTTCTGAAATGTTTATTCAATCTTTTATGAAAAACATCAAGATGAATCTATTTATTATTTGCATATAGCACACATTTTGTAATTTAAGTTGAAAACATTTCAGAATCGATAATTTTATTAAAAACTCATATCTGCTTACACTTGCATGCATGCAGATTCTTGCACTTTGCACAATTTCAATTTTTAATTATTCTTTGGAAAAACTATATTTTTCCAAAGAATATCAATTATATTCTTAAGTTTCTTATGTATATCCTTATGTTTCTTTGTAATGGATGAATTGAGAAACTTTCTTTTAAATTAAATTTTTTTTCTATAGGCTATGACATGTCACCGTTTATCAGGAGATATGCAAAGTACCTCAATGAAAAGGCTCTTTCTTATAGGACTGTGGCATTTGATTTTTGCAAGGTGAAGAGGGGGTAAGCAATTGATTTTAATTAACAAAAATATATAATTTATGTAATTAATAAAAAATAATTTGTAATGAATTAAGTAATAAGTTAATAAAGTAATTATTAGTAAATAATAAGGAAATAATTTAATTTTTTTATGATTTTTTTTTCTTTTCAAATTATATTTCAGAAAGGATGACCGTACTTTACGTACAATGAATGCTGAGAAATTGTTGAAAACCTTACCAGTACTACAATCACAATTGGATGCACTATTGGAATTCGATTGTACTGCCAATGACCTAACCAATGGCGTTATAAATATGGCTTTTATGCTTCTCTTTCGGGATTTAATTAGATTATTTGCATGTTATAATGATGGCATTATTAATTTACTAGGTAAAATATTTATTATTTAATTGATATTATTATGAAAAAAATATTTAATATTTGCTTTGTTATATTCTAGAAAAATATTTTGATATGAATAAAAAACAATGTCGCGAGGCTTTGGATCTGTATAAAAAGTTTCTCATACGAATGGATCGGGTTGGTGAATTTTTAAAAGTTGCTGAAGTAAGTTTTGAAATATAGATCATGTAAATTAGAAATCATCTAAAAATTTTTTAAAATTAATTTATATTTTTTTTTTTAGAACGTTGGCATTGATAAAGGAGATATACCTGATCTAACAAAGGTAAAAAATATATTTTAATTCAACTCAAATTATTAAATTTTATGAAAAAAATATATTTATAGATTAAATTTTAAAAATGGATATTTTTTAGGCTCCTAGTAGTTTATTAGATGCATTGGAACAACATTTAGCTTCATTAGAAGGAAAGAAAGGTTCTGCAGCAAATACTCCCACGCAATCTGCAAGGTATGTTGATTATAATTTTTACAAATATCTAAATATTTACCAATAATATTCAAAATAGATTTAGAATTTAGAATTAAATTTATTAATTCTAAAGAATATTTTGCGACTTATCTATTAATAATACTTAAAGGTAAAATGTAAAACACATATAAATAGACATATATCATATATATTATGATCAAATAAGATATTTTCATTCGAGAAAGATATTTCACGTATAATAATTATCATGATTTAAAAAGTGCGATATTTAGACATATAATGTATATTTAAATATCAATCCTATCAAACTTTTTCCTTTGTTACTATTTTATTATAAATTTAATAACATAAATATAAATCCTATTTATCATCCAATCGTTAATCATACTATTTTCCTCATAAAATGTTTTGTAAATTGTAAGATCAAAGGTAATGTTGGCATTTGTTTTCTATTGCTTGAATTTGTGCTTATTTTTTCGTTAAAAATTTTTTTTTTTCTTTTTTGCTTTCGTTCTTTATTTTATATTTGCGGGCTAGTGATAACTACATTGATTTCTCGATTTATTATCGCTTTTTATAGTTTCTAGAAATTTTGTTTGAAATTTTCTATAAAAATTTCACTTAGCTTATTATTCAAAAGATTACATTTAATCGCTAATATTTTTTTAAATATTTTATTGCTGATTTTTGCACATATTTATATTTCTTTTGATTCATCTCTTGGTAATTTGTTTAATTTTTAACAAGTGGTGAAAATAATTAATTATTTTAATATGATAATGTTTTAAATTTCATGATAAAATTCTGATTAAAAAAAAAAATTCAGTATTTCCTGAATAAATGGTCTCTTTTTAGGTTTGTTTTAAATCCTGATTAATTGATTATAAATAAATAAGTAAATGATTATAAATAAAACTGTTTATAAATTAATTTTTGCATATTATTTATTACTTATTCACTTATTTGGAGATTTTTACTGTTTTTTAACGAATCATCGAAGCTCATGTAAATAATATAACTTTTGTAATCAGTATTTATTTTCAATTAATATATTTTTAAAATAATATCAATAATTGATGTTAAATTATAAAGCAAAAGCTAGGTGATATTTTTTTGCACATAATTAGTTTACATATGTATATAAGCGTACATATCATAGTAAAAAGTGTATTTTTTTTCGTTTTTATTTCATTTATATTATATAACTCATTAGGTAGTATTATTCGACTCAATTTGCTTGTATAAATTTATTTTAAAATACAGTAGTAAAAGATATATATAAAAAAAACAAGAATTTATGACAAAAAAAGAAGTCTAACGTTACGCATGATTATAATTATATATTTATGAGTATGTACATTTGAGTGAAAGAGCACTGTGTAGCTAAATTTTTTACACATCATTATTATCTTTATACGTACTACACTGTTTCTTTGTTTTTTGTTTGTCTTTTCCTTTGTTTTCAATGATCAACGTTCCTTTTCGTTCCTTCGGCCACACTTATCTTTCTGCTGAAATGGCTTTTCCTCCTTTTTTTCCCTCTAAATCCATCATTCCATCGACACACATCCATCGCCCAATCATTACCTAAGCAGCAATAGAACGAATGTAAAGTCGGGAGTGTCCGCCCTGTCTTCCACCAGTACTGCGTTTGGAACAGCAGCTAGTAATAATCGCCTTGATCATGCCGGAAATGGACATATCGATGAAGCGCTTCGACAACAAGCTCTTGCGGAAGAGGAAGCTGCTATGAATCAATACAAGGTATTAAAAGATTAATTTTAATGTATTATAAAAAATAACATTTTTTAAAAAAATTATTGTAAAGAAATATTGGTAACATTTTTATATTTTATTATATATACTAGGCAAAAGTGCAATCTCCATCCAGTGGCCCCAGTACAAATCCATTCCTTAGTTCACCAACAAACAATGCTAATCAACCAATTGTAGATTTATTTGGTGCATCATCTACGATAACAAATACTGAAAGCCAGGTAACTAAAAATATTTTCATTATAATAATATTTTTTTTTTTTTATAAATTATATTGATGTTTTAGCCACAAAAAGCATCAGATGATCTACTTCAATTAGCAGGAAATCCTTTTGCGGACATGTTTGGAACATCTCAATCTATAGCTGCACCGACTACACAAACACAGAATAATATGTGGATGACTAATGGTAACGGTAAATATAATTATTTTATTTTGTTTTGTTGGTTTTTTTTATTTATTATTAGTGTTTACTATCAGCTAAATTTTTATTTGATCATTATTTATCATAATCATTTTTTATGTTATTTCATCGAGATGTTTTTATTTTTTGATTTATAGGTTTTGCTGCAGTGCCTCCAGCAAATAATAATTTTGTTACAGATAATAGTTTCTCTTCTGTATTTGGTAATCAAGATTCTCAATCTGGTGAGTACTTGATTCAACTTTTTTTTGTTTTATGAAACAAAAATTTATATTTTTTTCATTGTTAAACTATCATTTTTCTTTACATACATATTATATGTGTATATATTTATTTCTCTTAAAGATTTTTTTGCTTCAAATAATATATTTTTGCGTACTTTTGCATCTTACTAAATAGTATTGATTCATTGATGTATATGTAAGTTAATCCTATGAGATAATTATAATAGTATATCAGAAAAATTTGATTAAATTAAATTTTCAAATATAAAATGTAATTTCTTTCTAATTTATTCTCAAAATTTTTATAAAATTTAGGATTAACTTCTCAAATATTACAATATATCATTAATATCATAAGAGACATCATTATTTTAATAAGATTGTTGGCCAAAAATAAGTACACCAATACGCAAATAAATATGTTGCTTATTATAAATTCAAAAATTATATGAGATAACAATAAAGTTTAAACTTAATTCTTTATATAAAATTTAATAAGTTCATATGAAAAAATTTTATTATCACACTAATTTTGAAACTTTGTTGTTATACTTATTTACGCACACGTATTCATATAATCTCATCGTGCACGTAATTAATACAAGGCACAGCGAGTATTTACATTATTTATCTTGCGGCAATTAATCAAAGCAATTAAAAAAAAAAAGAAAAAATTATGCTAATAATTGATGCACCTTGATTTCTGCGCAAGCTGGTGCTCCAGGAACGGCCGGATCCGTACCAAATCCTTTTATGTCCGACTTCCCTTCCCTCGGTTCCCAATCAACGCAGCCAAACGCAGCCGCTTTCGGTCTCTTCGAGCAGGGTGCCGCGACCAATGTTGCTGCGAATACGAACGGTGGCGATAACCAGCAACAAACGCAGACCGGAGACCTGTTCAGTGCTGGCGGCCAGGCAGATCTCTTTGGGAGCGACTCTGCAGTGCTCAAGACCGTGGAGGGTGTCGCTGGGGAAGCCGCAGATACGGCGTCCCCTGTGATTCTAGCCTCCGGTAAGTCCACTGCCACGCCGCCTCCCAGACCGCCGCCTCCCGCGACAGCGATAAACGGTACGCCTAGACCAGCTTCTCCAACGGTGTCCGGAGTGGCTGTTGGCAAACTATCTTCTGGAACAACGATCACTACCGCTACCGCTCCAAGTAAGAGCGCGTTTGACGATTTGAACGATAGCATTCGAATGGCACTGGGCGGGTCTCCGTCAAGGCCGGCACCCATAGCTCAACAACTGCCGACCGCGCAACAAGCACAGCAACCTCTTCAACAGGGTTTTGGCATGTTTGATATGGCTACCAATATGGCTGCCACCGGGCAGTCGGTCATGTCTGGCGGACCGATGGTCGGCTACGGTATTCCCACCCAAGTCCCGGCGGGGTACGGTTCCCCGGCAAAGCAACCGATTTCAGGTGACGGGAATGTATGGTTTTCTCCCTTGCATGTCAGAGGAATCAGTGATGCTTTTCGATAAGTCTTATGAGCTATGTCGTTACGCTTATATTTTTTTGGTATTTTTTACAATTATTATTTGATTATTCCTATATGATTTTGTTTCTTTTTTTTAATGTAAAGGAATAAAAAAGAAATTCATAAAAATTTAAAGATTATATAAATTAGAATCTTTAATTTCGAAATTTTTTTTCCAGAAGCTCAGAGATATATAGCATCGGTGATTTATGTTATTATCTTGATTATTCTACTAAATAGATTATTCTACTAAATTTCTATAATAGTTTTTTTAATTTCTAAAATTTCATAAATGGTTGATTATTTTATATCAGTAATTCTTATGTCTGCGTGTGTATGAATTGTTTTCAAAAGCTTTTGTAATTTATTTATTTTTTTAGAAAATGTAAGGATATCCTTCATATTGTAATTTTCTCATAAGTAATCATGAAATAGTTAAATAATAAATAATAATAACATATAAACAGTTATCCGATATTTAATTAGGAATGCATAATATATTTAGTAGATTATATGAATTTGTTATGATATCTCATTTGAGAAATCTTTTTCTTAATACTTTTAATTTTTTGCAGTTGAATGTTAATAAATCTATATTTTAGATTAAATTATAATAAATTAAATAATTATATGTTATATATTTATTAATTTATATAAGTATATTATTTTTAATTAATATAATTATATATTTGTATATTCATTTAGTAAAAAGCACAGCTTTTTTTTTATATACAATATTGCTTGAATATATGATCACAAATTGTTATTACTTATGACGAATTTATTATTATTATTATATATTATTGCCTATAATCTATTACATCGATAATGATTTAATTATTATTGAAACAAAAAAATATATTTTTTAATATTTTACTTAATTATTACAATATTATTTATTAAATCAAATTATTAAAAATTTTATGATCTAAAATAATACTAAATATAATAATTCGAATTTATTTTTGAATTATATAATCATTTCTATTTCATCTACTTCTTCTATTTCTTTTAAATTTATTGTTTTTTAGTCTTATCATTAATGTATAGAAAATGATGTATACAACATAATATTCATAGAATATATTAAAAAAATATATATACAATATTGTTTTGAAATAAACATCGCTCAGAATCAGCCAGATTTATTATGGATTATATATTTATATATATTTATTACATATATTATTCAGCTTATTTTTGTTTTTAAATTGAAAAAATAAGAAAAACAATTGAAGAGATATTTTAATATGAATCGATAATAATAATATTCTTTATAAAAAAAATAGAATAATAAGATTTTTAGTTTCTCGAATTTTCCTCGAACTTTTTCTCATTTTCAAATCTTTTTTATTTTATGATCGATTTCAAATAAAGAAATAGAAATAAGAATATATTTATTTTAGAACAATACTGTATTTAATTATATATATCTTTTATTTTATTCAATATATATTTATTTCGAGTAATCATAGATAATTGTATGTTATTATTTTTATTGAAATTATCCTTTTTTCTATGTCTAGAAATACATTTCTTATTTGTGTCGTTTAATGCAATAAAAACGCGTAATTTTGAGTTATGCTTTTTGGAGCTTTGGCTGATCTAGATGTTACTTAGGTTTTGATGTTTTGAGTATAGTTCTAATACCTACCACTGTAGCTGGAGATAATGATATTTCAGTAACAGGACAACAACAGAATGCAGCGTCTACTGGTAAAGTTCTGACTGGAGATTTGGACAGCAGTCTTGCTAGCCTTGCTCAAAATTTGACCATCAACAAAAGTGCTCAGCAACAAGTCAAGTAAGATCACGATTATTTTTTATTATTATAATATTTTATTGTTACTTTTCTTTGAACATGGAACATTAAATTTTGGTTTTTACTTATATAATGATGATTTCTTTTATTTCTTTTTAGAGGTATGCAATGGAATTCACCTAAAAATGCTGCCAAAACTGGTGGCTCAGCTGGAGGATGGACACCGCAACCTATGGCAGCTACAACTGGCGCTGGATATCGTCCAATGGTAAGTTCAACGATTGATCAACTTTTAAACTATAAGGTCATTATCAGCACGTGGTTGAACATGATATTTTTGCCATCAGACTATTATGACTCTTAGTATTATAACATAATATTCTTATTTATTTTGATATCGAACTATTATCAGCATGCTATTTTTAATTGTTAGCGGATTATAAATAATTTCTATTTTGCAATATAATCGTAATTAATATTATATTTTTATAAGTTTTTTATAAGTATTTTTATAAGTACAAAACAAAATATTAATAATTTCCAACACTTATGATCTTTGATTATAGTCGTCGCACGCTTGCTTTATCGTTCAATAAGCTTATATATAAACAATAATTATACACTTATTTTTATCTAACAATACTGATAAACACTTATTCTTTTTCTATATGTACTATATTCTGTTTTCATATTACATGTTTGATTGTAAGATATTTTATATTCAAATATCATTATCATAATATAAATAAACATTAATAAATAGATGCTAACTTTTTAAAATATAAATTACAAATTCTAAATTATTTTTAAATTAAAATAAATTGTAAACAATTATTATAATGTTAGTATAAAAAAAATAGATATTAAAATATAGTGAACATGATTATTGATTCATACACTTAGCTGTACAATGCATGTATGGCATATGGCATGCTACCTGTTGTTACAGGGACAAGGAATGACGCAACTTCCTTCAACAACTCTGGGCTTTCCTCCTCATCCTACATCATTGGTAAGTTGAATTGTTAAAAAATTGTAATGGAACAAATGTATTGCTTGATTTGTAGATTTTATTTTACATATATATATGTAAAAAATATATGTATATATATACATATATTTTATTGCATATATAATTGATGTCGTTATTAATTAATTTTCTGTAAAAAAATATTATTAGATAATTATTAGATAGTAGCTATTACAAAGATTAAAACTTATAATCATTGTATTGTATATTCTATTGTATATTATATCCTTTATATTTCCCTGCTTTGCATTAATTAATATATGTGATGCATTTATGTGATTAATTTAAATTAATTTTTTAGGAAAAATTGTCTTTATATTTTTTCATATATTATTTAACCATTGTATATGGAATGTATATACACTATGTATATGATATTGTATATGGAATGTAATACACTATTATATTATAAATATAATTTTTATTAATATTGTATATGATATTCATTTGTAAAAATGTAAATATATTATTATATATAAATATATATAATTTTGTTATTCTAAAATGATACAAAAATACATAACAAAATCTCACAAATTATAGGAATCCAAGTCATATATTATATATATATTATATATATGACTTGGATTCCTTAATATATGATATATTAAAACATATATTTTCAGAATGGCTATAATAAACTCCATATATTTTGGTTTAATTTGAATACAAATAATTATTTGTTAGAAGCATTATTAAAGGAAACATTATTATGAAAATATTTGGATTGAAATAGTAAGAAATATAAATTATCTGACCAATCGGATTTCTGGTGTCCTTAGGGAATGCAAGGTGTGCCAATAGGCATGCAAAGTATGCAAGGCATAAGACCTATGATGAGCACAATATCTGGTGGTCCTGGTAACATGATGGTCACAGGAGGAGCTGCACCAATGATGATGTCTAGTTCAAATTCAATGATGAGTACTAACCTTCAGCAGCAACCACAACAGCAACCACAACAGAATATTGCGCAACCACAAAATAATCAAGTCCAACTTGATCCATTTGGTGCCCTGTGAACAAATTAGGTATCTATTTGATATCTCCTTGTGAAAAGAAAATTATCAGTAATAAAATATGGATTATGATTTTAATTAAGTAAAACATTATTTAATTGAATACTTAAAATATTTATAAATTTTGCCTTTTCACATTCCCATTTTTTAAATTTTATGAATTTTCAGTTTGCGAATGAACAGAAAAATGTATTGATTTGGTAATGTTATTTTGAAAAATTTTTTTTTCAGAAGTAATAAAATTATACATATGAGAATATAATTAACTGTCAACATATATTTGTGATTAATATATAATATAGCATGATTATGTATAAGTCTATAAAACAATAGAAGCTTTGATTATAAATATTTAATAATTTTTTAACAGATTTTGTTTTGAATAAGATATGTATATAATAATGCATAATTTGAAATTTATTCATCAGGCTTATTTACAAATGGTAACAATTTCCAATGGTAATAATTAATATTACATATTTACATTCACAAAATGATTGATGACCAATGACTGAAATTTTGTCAGACAATAATTCAATTTTATGATAAAATTAAAAAGACGTATTATTTGTCTATCCAAATAATAAATGAATACATTATTTAAGTTTTTAGTTAAATGAAACAATTTTGTTCGTGAATAACTGGAATACAAAATAATAATATTGGACAAAAATAATAATATAAAAAGTAATATTTATAACGGAAAACGTAATTTGTTAAACTTTTATATTTTTCATTAATGATCATTTTTATAGTTTATTCATAAAAAATGATTCTTTTTCTTTTTACAGGAGTTTTTATTGGAACCAAACAAATGAAACAACTTTGTAAATATCATGTAATATGCCTAGGAAATGTGCCCTGCTTGCTCTCGTTATTCTGTCATTTGTAACGAATCGGCACGCGTAAAGAAAAAGAAGAATATTGAAGCTTATCGTTGGATCGTCCTGTGGGAAATGCAACGGTGCCGACAAATATATATATATATATATATTATATTTAATATATATATATATTTACTGCTAATTGGGTATAATCACATACAGATTTACTCAAATTATGGCAGTGGCCTTAAAAAAATACATGTAGTTTCAGCCTTCTCTCCTTCCTATTTTTTGCGATGCGAGTAAAGTAATACAAAAATAAAAAATAGAGAACTTCGACAAAATTACAAAAAAAAATTACAAACCGTATTACGTTTAGAATTCCATGAGATACGTAGATGCAACTATTCCGTAAAAGTTGACTGTGATAGTATTGCATCAATATGTAGTGTTTTTCAATTCAAGAAGGAATTTATAGAAAAGCTCCTGAGAATATGCACATGAAAGAAAAGATGAATGAATGAAAAATGAATGAAAAAGGAGTTTTCTTAAAAAAATAGGAAGTTCAAAATAATTCCGTGCAAGCTTTATACATATTAAAAGATGTATCAAGTTTGAATCATTTTTTGAAAATATCATTTTTCTTTTTAATATAGTAACATTATCGATGAGGTTTTCATCATGATAATTCTAAACGTACATACATCATGAAAATTATATTTGGCTGATGCATATATTATGATGTATTTATAGTAAAGATATAATAAAATAAAATTATCTGTGCTACGTATACATGTGTACATATGTATTGTGCAGATGTATATGTACTATTATATTTCAGAATTCGCGCGAAAATATACAACGTTGAAAATATAAATATTATTTGAAGAAAAAATTGTATATATGCGCGCGCGCGCGCGCGCGCGTATATATATATATATATATATGTATGTATGCGTGTGTGTATATGATATAATTTTAATAACAGCGTATCTATGTCGCTCTCAGTTTCACTTTTTTTGTACTATCTTTACCGATATATATTTTTATTTCGACTCAGGGCGCTGAAGCAGTTACAATATATTCTTTATTAAAGTATTAAATATTAAATAACAATATATATAGTGAACAAGAAAGAATGAAAAATGTGCATGAATGAAAAGTAAAATAGAATATTAGGTGATGTCACTAATGTTCTTTATCTATACCGTTCCGAACTGTCTTAATTAGATAAAACAAACTATATATGCAAGTTAAGATTATGATACTCATGCGATAAATTATGATGAATGTAACACGCGAATTTACGCGGATTCAGTATGGTACTATTAATATAGTCAATAATTCCTGTTCTAAGGTCTAATTTGGGATTTATTTTATCCCCTTGGCACGTGCAGCTATCTCCATAAATAATATTTCCAATATATTACCAATATATATTCTAGAGATAAATATTCTTATTTGGTATTGCAATTCCCAAAGGCTGCATGGTAATCTAAGCAAAAAGAAAAAAAAGCTGTAAAATATATCGAAATTGAAATTTTTTAATATTATTTCTTGTGACATATTATATTCTTATAAATTCTTTTCATAACTGATTCGAACGGTGTTCGTGATTAGAGAAAACATGATTAAAGAAGAATTTAAAGAAACTGGAAATGAAGCAAAAATGTTTTATAGTCTCTTTGATATTGATTTAAATCACTTTTGCAATTAATAATGATTTATTGATTTTCGCTTTATTTGCAAAATTTTAAATAATCTAAAACATTCTGGTAAGATTTTTCAAATTTTTATAAACTTCAATGAAACATTCCCATTAAATGTTAAATTTCAAATAATAGTTAAAATTTTATTTGCAAGTAAGTAAAATGTAGCTGTTTCCAGCGCAGCAGAAACTTTTTGATCAAAATTGGAATATTGGTTATAATTGCAAAAGAAAAGAAAGAAAATGTGAATTGTTGAAAATATGAAAAAGTTAGTTTAAAATATTGGATTTTAAAAGATTAGGAATGCATAAATATTTTACAAATTTTGGACTGCACAAGATTAAAAATATGCAAAATATTAAAATATCAATATAACAAATGACAGATTTATTATATTGATTTGAAGATTTCAAGCAAATCTCTTTTAAACGATGAGTAAAGATTTCCAATTCTCCAAATATTATTGTTTTAGGAATTTATGCATTCCTGATATGAAATTCATGTCTGTGACTTATTTAATTTAGATGTTTTCATATAATATGGTTCTAGGAGTTGGCAGAAGTAATGGCCATAGAAGATTAGATCATACAATACATGTTCAATTAATGATTATGGATCATGTGAGAAAAACTGATCACCATTAAGTTTAAGAAAGCAATTTTTGCGTTTTATATAATATTAAAAAATTTTCTTTAAAAATATATTAGAAATAATGTTATTATTTTTGGGAAGTAAAAAAAAGATTTGAAATAATAAGATTTTATTTTTAGAAAAAACAAATTCAAACAACACAATAAAAAAATTTTTTCATGATTATTTTCTTAATTCAGAAAAGAAGAGGAAAAAGAAATATTTGTAAAAAAGAAATATATAAACTATAAAAAATTTAATGTATATTATAATATAATTATAATTAATAAAGATATTTTTGAACAATAGTAAAAACAAAAGATTTACTAAAGTTAAACTTATTGAGATTTCATTTCATACAAAAAAAAAATAGAAAACATGATAATATAGAAACTCATTATTTCGAATTTGTTCAAAGTCATTCAAAAATTGTATTATATCATCAATCGAGGAAAAAAATACAAATTTTTATTTTTTTACTTTTTTTCTTTTTTAGATTTGAAAACAACGAAAAGAGTGCAAGTTGATCTTTTCATACATAAGTCTCTTGAAATCCATTAAATGACAAGAAAATTTAGAACAATATTTACTATTTTTATTCTAAAATACAAATAAATCTTCGTGGAAACTTATTGGTGATCAAGTTTAACAGGACAATATTACATATACATATATAACACATATTTTATCGAAAATTATAGAGCAGTAGTAATCTATCTAAATCTTCTGTGTCTAAGTTAGCAAAAAATGATGCAATTTTTAGAGAGAGAGAGAGAGAGAGAGAGAGAGAGAGAGAGAGAGAGAGAGAGAGAGAGAGAGAGAGAGAGAGAGAGAGAGAGAGAGAGAGAGAGAGAGAGAGAGAGAGAGAGAGAGAGAGAGAGAGAGAGAGAGAGAGAGAGAGAGAGAGAGAGAGAGAGAGAGAGAGAGAGAGAGAGAGAGAGAGAGAGAGAGAGAGAGAGAGAGAGAGAGAGAGAGAGAGAGAGAGAGAGAGAGAGAGAGAGAGAGAGAGAGAGAGAGAGAGCGCATTGTATGAATATTTCTGATTGATCAGCCATTAACACGTTCAGTGTTATGGAAGAATTCTATCTGCTAACTTCTTCTTTTTTACAATATATTAACTTTATAAAGTATATTGTATACATTATTAATGATTACTGATTGACTGAAAAGGGTCCACTAGTGTTCTGATTTACAATTGATAGAGTGGATACAGCTCAAAATGATACTCAAATGCTATGTAAATTATATATTCATTAAAAATATAGCACTATTTTCTTTTATACTAATAACTTATTATCATTATCATCATCATTATCATCGTCATTGTCATCGTCGTCATTATCATCATCGTTATTATCATTATTATTATTAATTTAGTTATTTTGAGCAATGTAATAGAGAGTAAAAGTTGCATATTTTATTTTCAGCATTTATCTGTTAGATGAAATAGTAAACGATAAAATTTTAAGAAAACAATAAGTTCAACTTATTATTTAATAATTCTATATCCTATTTATAATTTTCAAGTGTACAGTTTATTCCTAAACAGGAGTAAAAATCTATTCAGAATTATTGTAAATATATTTAGCTATTTAGTTAGATGAAATGTACATATCATTAATTTCTTCTATAGAAGAGTCCATTCTATTCGATTGTGAATTAATATTTAATTAATAATTATAAAATATAAATTGTTTATTATAGACAATAGTAAAAATTTAATTAGTAGAGGACACTGAACGTGTTAAAAATGTTATTCTGCAGAAACATATGTTAAATCGCTAGCTTTTAGCGTAAATATTTTGTTTGAAGAGAAACTAATGAGAGAGAGAGAGAGAGAGAGAGAGAGAGAGAGAGAGAGAGAGAGAGAGAGAGAGAGAGAGAGAGAGAGAGAGAGAGAGAGAGAGAGAGAGAGAGAGAGAGAGAGAGAGAGAGAGAGAGAGAGAGAGAGAGAGAGAGAGAGAGAGAGAGAGCGAGAGAGAGAGAGAGAGAGAGAGAGAGAGAGAGAGAGAGAATTAACGAGTTCGACCGAATCAGTATATTGGTAACAAACTAGAGAATCTATAGAAACACGGAAAAAAATCGCTATTTTTTCTTATTATCTTGATGAGATATTCTAATATGCCATATTATATATCTTGTTTTTTTTGTTTTATCTTCTGTTAAAAAGTCTCTTTTTAATATAGTCACAATTCACCTGCGTTAATTCAAAGAGAAAATATATATCGAGTAAAATATGTGTTGAGATATTATTATTTATAGTTAATTTGTATTAATTGTCATTAATATCATTATGCGCTATAAATATATGTTGTAAACGATTATTATGTAACGCATGAATGACGTTTAATAGAGTATTTATTGAAATTATCATTCGTGTCTATTTTTCAACCATAAGAAATATTTATTTATTTTATTTTTAAATATTTAAGTTTAATTAATTTTTCTAATTATATAATAGTTTTAAGATTACTTTATCATTTAATAATAATAGAAAGAAAAATATCAAATTATTTTTAATCAATGAAAAAATTAATAAAAAATATTCTTAATTCGTAAAGATTCATACATGAAAAATGTAAATAATTAAAAAGAAATAATAATTTAAATAATATTTAAAAAATATTATTAAAAAAAGATTTTTTGCAACTATTTTCTTACAGGTAGTGGGAGACTTACGTTGTAAAACACACACAATTGCAACAATTGCATTAAAGCTGAGTAAGATAACTTCAATCAACATTCTAACGAACGATGTACGATGATTGTATCGTGTGCCATTCCCAAGAACGGTTCGACTTTTACGTTTCTTGCTTTATAACATTTGTAAAAGATGACCTCCGTTCAGGAAAATATTAGGTACGTTATTTTATTATTTTCTATTACAATAATTATGTTGTAATATTGTTATTAATTATTGCTAAAAATTTTATAAAGGAATAATTTTATAAAATTTGTTTTTATTTTTATATAACTTTATATTTAATAGTCATAACGAGAAATGTATTATTTAATATAATGAATTCATTATTTGGTATTGTTGTTTCATTCATTTTTTTTCCTATTTTTTAATTTAAACTTACAATGTTGTTTTTTTGAGTTGTACTAAATTGAATTACTTAATTTTAATTATAATAGAAAAATGCATTTTTCAAAGAAAAATAAATAAATAAACTTTGAACAAAAATAAATTTAAGGTTCTCTTGTACGTTTAGTGAATATCTGTAGTGAAAGAAATTTAGATAAGGAAATAAAATATCAAAAATATAAACTTATATAAATGTGAATAAATAAGTACTATTCAATTAAATTATTTTCAAGTCGATAATGAAATTTTATTTGTTATGTATATAATAATAATAGCTATAAAAATATTTTTTATATATTTTTTTTAATAAATAATATTAAAATATTAAAAGTATTATTTATGCAATAATATTAAATTTATTTATTGCAAAGAATATTTAATAAGAATTAAATTTTTTTTAAAGTCTTTGCTTAGAGTTTTAAAGGTTATAGATGTTTTTATGTAAGTAAATATTTCTTTTTATTGTATACTTAAAATAACTTTATTTTAAAATTGAAAAAAATTAAAAATTGAAAATATTTAAAAAAATTTGTAAATTTTCATGAATCCCGAAATGCAGAGTTAGAAAAATATTTAATATGAAAGATTAAAGGCAAAAGAGATATGCTTATTTTTTACTGATTGATAACAAAGTATGATTTGATTATATTTATAAATGTGTCTTACATAATATTATAATATATATTCCTATGTATTTTTATAATCGCATCAGGATTATAGAATTAATTAATCATTCTTTTGCTCAAATCATTTTGCAATTTTGCAACATTCCATCATAAATTATTATTAAAAATATTTTCTTATTTATTTTATATCAATTTAATTTATATTTACATATATAATTATTTTTACTTTTTTATTTAAACTCGTTCGTAAAATAAAAGATTCGAAAAATATGAGAGATAAAAAAAAGTCATAAATCTTTATATATTTTTAACATTTTAATTATTTCATGTTTAATTCGAAAATTTATTTCGAAAATTTTTATCTAATTAATTTCTTATTGTTGATATATAATATGGAAGTGCTATTATCTTAATGAAATTACATATTTCTTATAAATTCATATTTATCAAAATATCACGTTTGTATATTGACTTTTAAAAATTAATAATTTAAAGATGAAAAATATTTTATATATATATTTTGAATATATTTCAATATTAATTTATAAGAATAAAAAATGATTAGAAAGAAGAATAATAAAGATAAAATAAGATTCTATTTAGAAATTTAATATCTTTCATAGAGTTCAATATTATTTTAAAATCAAATTATAATTATAATATGTTTTTATCGATACTATGCAATTTTCATTTGAAACATTTTTTCATTTCTACTTAATTCGTATACAATACAATCATATTTAAAGGAATTTATGTATTTGTGTGCACTTATATAATTTTTTACAATATAATGATTACTTAATGAATGCTATGAAATAGACAGCTCTTGTAATCATATTCTATTTATGCTTCTAAGAAAAATATCTTGGTATTGTTATCTAGCAAAGTAGTATATTATTTAACATAGTTGAAAATAACAGTTGAAAAAAATATATTGTTAAATGATTCATGACTTTTTAAAATTGATAATTATTAAAACTGATTATCGTTCATGAAATTGATTAACATTGTATAACAATTTTTAACTTTGCATTTATTGCGTATACTGTTTTTTTGTTAGCGATATCGAAATTACTAAACATAAAACTAAAAACGTCGCAATATAATCTACTTAAAAAATAAATCAATTAAAATAAATGTGACAGCTTAAAAAATTAAAATAAAATAAAAATTCAATGGAAAAAATTAATTCTTAACTAATAGAAAAAACCGAAATATTATTTATTGATATTTTTATTTAAATATTTACATTTATTTGTTACATGTACTTACTATTATATTTTATATAACTTTATAATATTTTTATTTTAATATTTTAAAGAGTTATTAATTAATAAAAATTAATTATTATTAATAAAATAAAAATATAAAAAAAATTTATATTTTAAAAAGAGATGTAAATTTATTATATGGTTTTCTTAAAAAGATTAATGCTTTATTAATACTAATGCAATATTAATACCAAATTTTCTTCTTTAATAATTAAAATATTTAATATCTACGGAATTGACTATGTTTATTATTATCTAAATAAAAATTTAGAATAAAATTTTTTTTAAAATCGTCGACTTTTTTCTCTCGATTCTTCGAAATGTTATTATCTATATATACTTCTTTTTTATGAATGTTTTTTTAAAAATTAATGATTTTACAATTTGTCATTGCCAATTTATTTAATAATTATTCATGTTATTATTTCATGTTTATAAGGTTATAAAGTTATAAGATTTATAAGATTATTAAAACTCATTTAAATCCATGATGTTATGAATGATGGAATAAAAATAAATATTCATTTGTGTGCAAACATCAATCTAAAAAACTCTGGAAAAAGAAAGAAGATCTTGAAAGATATATTTTTTACAATAAATAGATCATGCATATAAAATACTTTTAGAAATATTACAATTGAAAGAAATACAATTGAAATACATATGTATTTAGGTAGCCTTACTTAAGAACAATTGGTATATTATATATATCATATACGAAACCTGAAGATATTCCTTGTTCAAAATTATAACTATTACTGATATAACTCAAAGAAAGTTGCATTCTGTTTGTTTTAATTATTTTCTTCGGAAAATTATTTTTATTAAAAATATGTAAATATATTAAAGATAAAATTCTCAAAAGTTTTTTTCAAGAATTTTTTTTTTTATAAATAGCTTTT
Source organism: Apis cerana (assembly GCF_029169275.1). Lineage (NCBI taxonomy): Eukaryota > Metazoa > Arthropoda > Insecta > Hymenoptera > Apidae > Apis > Apis cerana. The sequence continues at coordinate 6,370,035 of NC_083859.1, read as the reverse complement.
TAATAAGAACGAGAGTAACTTTCACTTTCAACATAGTATCTCTCAGTTAAAATAATTTTTTCGATAATAATTTTCAAAAGTTTTTCAAATATATTCGCATCATCAATCAGATTTTTTTTTGTGATTCTTCTTCATTATCTTTTGTATGTATTATTTTTTCTGATTTTTCAAAATTGAAAAATGATTCTAAATAAGATCACAGATATGAATTAAAAATTTTAAAAATAATGATTGAAAAGTCGATGAAAATATCAACTTGATCTAAATTTAGAGGATTGAAATATTTCTTTTGAGTTATTTACGCACTATTGTGTAATAATAAAATAATATTATGATTTCTATAAAAATATTTATTCTATATATTTGCATTAATGGTTTAAATTTTATCTTTTTTATTTTTTTGATAAAGTCGATTTTTAAATATAATCTATTATTTTATAAATATCAAAATAAATATAATATTCGAACATTTAAAATAAATATTTTTTCATTTTAGACAAATCAATAAATCATTGGTTATATATCTTATAATAATACATTTTATAATTCGATAAATTTTTTTATTCATTCATTCATTTCAATTTTTCTTCGTTATCATTAACATACTTATCTATGTATAATAATTTAATGTGAAAATTTAATTTTAAAAGTATGATATGTAATGCTAAAAAATTAAAATTTATATCATTTACATAAAAAATTCACATAATAATTTAAAATTTTAATATCAAATTCAAATTCTAATATAATTATCATTGATATTAGATTATACAGTTGATGATGAATAAATATATTATAAATAAAATTAGTTTTTTTACATTTATACAAATGCAGATTAGACTAAATCAATGTTATGAATAATAAAAATAATATCATAAATAAAAAATATACATTACATAAATAATGAAATATATCTTTTATATATAAACATAATTATAAAAATAATTATTGTTTTTATGTATATATCTATAGAATAAAACACAATATTATAAATTTCTTTGAAATTAATGCAGATTAATTAGGATATTAATATTTGACAGATTTTTAAAATCAATTTAAGAAACAAAAAACGTTCCAATAAAAGAATTATATCAAATTTATATCAAATTTTCTTTTTTTTTTTTATGTAAAATCATTACCCGATTATGTATATTATTCTGTAAAAATATATATGTATTCTATATAAATATTTATAAAATATATATTCTATAAAATATTTTTCGTACATATTATTATATTATATCTATGAATATACTTTGTTGGTTCCATTAAAACATTCACTTTGAAAACAAATTGAAAAATAATTTTTTTCGTTTTTTTATTTATCGATAATTTTTAATAAATAAATTATCAAATTCAAATTTTCAGATTTATTAGGACTGTAGATAAAAAGTTCTTGTTTTTAAAAAAGAATATTTTTTATTTCCTGATATTTTATATCAGCTATTATTAATTTACCAAATAATATCAAATACGCAAAAATAAATTAAAAATCCATAAAACAAAGTTTCAAATTTTGTTATTAAATACAAAATTAAATATAAAATTATTAAATACATCGAATTATTATTAAAGTTGAAGTGAAACAAATTTTTTGTAAATAATTATCCATTTCGAAATTTAGAAACATTGCAGAATTGTATACAAATGAAATAAAACTTGTTCCTAGTGTTTGCATATGTTTATCCTTTGATGAAAAAATCAATTTCATAATCTTAAATAATATATATATATATTGTTATAATTGTTATGAGAAAAAAAAATTAAAAAAAGAACTGGAATTGAATTTATGATTTACATATATTTTTCATTAGATACTTGACAGATATTATAAAACATCATTATACATGAGAGATATTAAAAAATCATTATCAAAATATTCTTTTTCAAATCGCTTTATGATTGGATGTATTGCTTTATTACTACGAGATAAAAAAAGGAAAATTACTAGTCATATAAAGAAGCCACTTAGTTTTAAGTATTGCGAAATCAAATTATCATTATTAAATATTCTAGGTCAATTTTGATGTATTATGTAAGATTTGAAATTGCATTGTAATGTAATTATATATATATAATGCAATTTTCATTCATTAAGCATATTTTTATAAGAGATTATCATCTCTTTTATGTTAAATTTTTTTTTTTGCATATTCACTTAATTTGTACATTCATTTGATAAGTATCATATACTTATTTTTTTATCGTTTATATTTAACATTATATGTATTTGATTTAAATTAAATATATAATTAATATGGAATTATTCATTATTATATGATTTTATTTACAATTTTATTTTTATTTTTTTTAAATAATTAAATATTATTTATATTACAAATTTTAAATAAGAGTAATATATTATATTATAAGATAAATTATCTTTATTCCTTATTGAAAATTTCTTTTTGAAAAATATTTTTAATTTTATCGAAATAATAATGTAAAATAAAAATCATTTTAATCGATTATGATGAATTTAAAATGCTTTTTACGTTTAAAAAAAACCATTAGATCATAAAACAAGAACAAGAGGATTTCCATCTTTCATTCATCGATATTCTATATTAAATCTTATTTGTAGATAAACCATTTCTGATTAATATTTATCTATTTTTATGAATATATTATCCATTCAATTAGGTCCATATTCATTCCAAGAAAATTTTTTTCACACGCATATATATATATATTGTTAAGAATAACTTGAATACATTTTTTGTATAATATACTACCGTCCGTTTTTTTCGTATGAGTAATAATATTTTTAAAATCGAATTATTTTTAAATCTTAAATTATATTTCTTAGAGAAAAATAATGCATCAGAGGAAAAGTTACTTTTTCAATATTTGTAGAGAAATATCAAATTTAGTTTCACGTACTTGGAAAATATAATGTACATTCAAATTATTTTTTTATTTATTATCAAACTCAAATTTAAATCAAGTATTAAATCAATTAATCAATTAATTATTATTTTGTCATAAATCGAATATATATTATATTTTATTATATTTATATTAATATAATCGAATATAAAAAATTATTTGAAATGTTGACTATAAAATAATGAATATGATTTCATAAATTATTATTTGCATGAACTTAAATATATTTGAAATAATTAATTTAAAAAGTAATCTTATTATCAATAAATATACAGTATAATTTGAATAAATAATTTTTAACATTCGATTAAAATATTTTCAATTCTTTTGCATTATCTCGAATTATTTTTGAATTATTTTTTACCAAGATTCTTATTTTATAAAAATAATAGATTATAATCTATTATTATTTATCTAAAAATAAAATATAATTATTGATAAGAAAATTTTTGAAATTGAATTATGAATTTGAATTATGAAATCTTGCATCAAAATTTTTAATTATTTATAAAAAAAATATATATATATCTTGATTTATTGATTAATGTAATAATTATTATTTCAGGGATTCTAAGAACATTATACAACTCATCATCAATGAACAAAGTTATATTGGTTTGTATTTATTAATTATAATAATTGAAAAATAGAATAAAAACAATTCAATAATTATAATTATTTTTTTCAGTAAAAGAAGATATTCCACCTGATACTAGTCTAAATATCTTTATTCGAGATTATGCTAAATTACGAGGAACTAAAGCTATGTGCCTTGAAGGAGGTTGTGGTGCATGTATTGTATCAGTAAAAGTTAAGAATGAGGATATATCTGTGAATTCTTGTTTAGTACCAATTCTTATTTGCAATGGGTAAGTCTAAGAACTAAGTAATTTACTGAATTTATTATTTTTATATCACTAATATTTCAAATTATTTAATTTTATATCATTTTTTACATCATAGATGGGTCATAAAAACAATTGAGGGTTTGGGTAATAAGAAAAATGGCTATCATACTTTACAAACAGGATTAGCAGGAAAAAATGGTTCTCAATGTGGTTTTTGTTCACCTGGAATGGTAATGAATATGTACAGGTATGTGTATAATTTGTATTTATATTTTATTTTAATAAAAATCTCACAAATAAATTTAATATACTTCACATTTTTTAGTCTCTTAAAAAAAAAAAATTTAACAATGAAGCAAATAGAAAATTCTTTTGGAAGTAATATATGTCGTTGTACTGGTTATCGACCAATTTTAGATACATTTAAAGCATTCGCCAATGATGCTGAGGAAAATCTTGTTAAAGATATTCAAGATATTGAAGTATGTCAATCAAGATATCAACATTAAATAATATCATATTATTTAAGCTATATTTGAAATTTTAATAATATCAATTATAAGTAATTTTTCTTAATCACTTTCTTAAACATTATATTTTATATTTATTTATATAAATATAAAATATTTATTTATATATATTTATTTACATATTTAGATATTTTATTTATTCAAAAAGATGTTTCATTCAATATCATTCATTATTTATATTTTTATTATATTCTATTTGAATCTTTTATTGAAAAATAGTTTTTTATAATAAAAAATTTTTTTATTAGGAATTATTTAATATAAAAACTTGTAAAAAAATTAGTGCGTTGTATGAAAATAGTTGTAATTGTTGTTGTACAGTCATTCAGAAAACAGAACACAAAATTGATATGAAATTGGATAATAGTGAGTTTCATAAAATTTTATCAATTGATGATTTGTTTGCATTATTTCAAAAGAATTCAAATGCGAGCTACATTTTACATGGTGGCAATACTGCACATGGTATATATACTATAATTAATAATAACTTATATTAATTTTATATTATTAAATTTTATTTATTACATAAATAATATATATTTTCCTTTTTTCTTTATTCTTCTTTACTAAATAATAGGTGTATATCGATCGGAAATACCAGATATAATCATTGATATAAATGATATATCTGATTTGCGTAATATAAGAAAAGATAATGATACTTTAACTATTGGAGGCAATGTTACCCTTACTGTAGCGATAGAAACTTTTGAAAAATATTCAAAAGAACCAGGATTTAAATATTTACAACATTTGGCTAAACATATTGATTTAATTGCTAGTGTTCCTGTAAGGAATGTAGGTAAATGCAATTAAGCATATGTAATAAATATAAAACAAATAAAAAAAATAAAAAACTTTATATTACAGATTGGATCTCTAGCAGGAAATTTAATGATTAAATACGAGCATCGAGAATTTCCATCAGATTTATTTTTAATTTTGGAAACTGCGGGGGCACAATTACATATAGGTAAATAAAAGAATTCAAATAAAAATATTTTAAATATTTAGATATGTAAATTGAATAATTTCATTTTTTTAGTGGAAGCTGGTGGTAAGAAAACTGCCATGACATTACTTGAATTTCTAAACTGTAATATGAAACACAAAATTATATACAGTATAATATTACCAGCTCTTGGCGAGGAATACGAATACAGATCTTATAAAGTATACTTTTTATATTATTATTTTATGTAATTGAATTATCTAGAATAATAATTTTCATCAAGGAAATTAAACTTAGATAATGCCGCGATCACAAAATGCTCATGCTGCTGTAAACGCAGCATTCTTGTTTAAATTGGATGGAAGTGGAAAAGTACTGGAGAAGCCAAACATTATCATAGGTGGAATAAACAAAAATTTCGTGAGTAAAAACTAAATATAATAAAAATAAATTGGAAGGTATAAATAAATAGATTTAAAAAAGAATTAAATTAATTTTTCCAGTTGCATGCTTCAAAAACTGAAAATTTTTTATTCGGGAAATTCATCTTTGAAAAGAACATAGTTAAACAAGCTTTGGATATATTAGATGCGGAGATACAACCTGACTATGTTTTGCCTGATTATTCTCCAAAATTTAGAAAAATACTTGCAGAAGGTCTTTTCTATAAAGTTTGTATTTTTGAATAAGAAATTATTGAAATTTCTAGTATAATTAAATATTTATATGAAACAAATTCTTTTATAGTTTATTTTAAGTATTAAACCAGAAAATGTGAATCCAATATTACGCAGTGGTGGATCTATTTTAGAGCGTGGATTGTCTTCTGGAAAACAAAATTACGATACAAATAAGAATCTATGGCCTTTGAATCAGCCTTTGCCAAAAATGGAAGCTATATATCAAACATCGGGTGAAGCACATTATACAAATGATTTTCCACCATTTCCAAATGAAGTTTTTTGTGCTTTTGTTCTTACCACAGTAGCTAATGGAAAAATAAAGAACATTGATGCTTCTGAAGCATTGGTATTTTTATTAAATTTAAATAAATTTAAATATTTTGCAAATTTTAACATTTTTAAACCATTAATTTTTAATTTTTTAATTTTAAATTTATAATATTTATTATATATTTTTTTTATAAATTTGAATATATATTTCTAGAAAATGAAAGGAGTAATAGCATTCTATACAGCTAAAGATATTCCTGGAAAAAATGTATTCATACCAGCAAATTCTCAATTACTATTCTTGAACTTTGATGAAGTAGTAAGTTAGATCATTAAAAAAACATGTTATTTAAAATTTAATATTCAAAATTTATAACTTATCTTAATTTTTTATATTTTAAGCTTTTTGTAGATACAAATATTGAGTATGCTGGACAGCCAATCGGAGTAATTGTTGCTACAACTTTTACAATTGCTAATCAAGCAGCTCAAATAGTAAATGTTTCCTATATTGATTTCATACCAGAGAAAATATTATTGACGATTGAAGATGTACTTGCATTAAATGATAATACTAGAATATATGAATCAACTAATTCCATTGCACAAACTAAAGGTGCAAATACAATATTTTGAATAAAGTTTATATAAAGTGTTTCATTTCACAATTATTCATTCACATACTATTACAATTTTATAGAAATAATATTTTTATTATTTTTTTATATTATAAATATAAATATATTATTATTCTAAATTTATATTATTGTTTATTATTATTTTTTTTGAACTCATTAAATTTAAATATCATAGGAAATGACGTGAAACATATAATAAAAGGAACATTTAGAAATGGAAGTCAATATCATTTTACTATGGAAACTCAAACATGTGTTTGTGTGCCAATAGAGGATGGAATAGACGTTTTTGCTGCAACTCAATGGATGGATCTCACCCAAGTAGCTATAGCTCAATGTCTTAATATAAAAAATAATAGGTAATACATACAAAATATAATGTTGAGTTTATTTAATTTATTGTTTTTTAAAGTTGCTAATTTTAATTTTACAGTATTAATATTAATGTGAGGAGATTAGGAGGTGCTTATGGTGCAAAAATATCTCGTGCTACACAAATTGCTTGTGCTTGTGCTTTAGTATGCTATAAATTAAATCGACCAGCTAGATTCATTATGTCGATAGAAAGCAATATGCTCGCTATAGGAAAACGATATGATACTCGTCAGGAATATGAAATTGGCATAAATAATGACGGTCAAATTCAATATTTGAATTCAAAACACTGGGGCAACAGTGGTTCCAATTTTAACGAATTTCATGCTCCTATAGTTGTAGAACAAATGAAAAAGTAAATATATAGAAATGATTTTAATTACTGAAATAACGAATTAGAGATATATTTAAAGTAAATGAAGATATATTTAAAGTAGTTGGAATCATAGTTTTTGAGATATTAATAAAAATGATTACTACTATTACATTGAATTATATCCATATATATATATATATTTTCGTGACAGTATACATATCAATATGCAATTATTACTTACTTATTTATATATTATAGATACATTTAGTTGGTATCTAAAATATATAACTATACAAATGAATTATTTTTAGATCTGCAAAATATCAATAAGTTCTTTATGAATAAATACATTAATTATATTAGTTACATTAGCTCGTTAAAGTTTATCTATTATGCATTTTAGATGTCGATATCACAATGTATTTATAAAAGCAATTTATATAGATAAGTAATAGCATATTGATATACATTTTATTATGACCATATATATAGATAAAATCTCAAAAATTATGATAATGTGGTATGAATTTATGATAATATAAATTATAATTCTTGAAGAAATAAATTGTTAATGAAGTTATTTTTCTAATACGTTTTCTAATTCATTGCTCTAATAAATTCAAATCAATATGTATTATAATAAATAAAAAATCATATATAGAAATTCTTCTTTATAAAAATTTTAGTTGTTATGATTACTCAACTTGGACTTATCAAGGCTTTGAAGTTAAAACTGACTTGCCTTCTAATACTTTTTGTCGAGCTCCAGGTATTTCTAATTAATAGTAAAAAATAATAAAAAAAAATAATTTTTCTAAAATTAAAGTTTAATTTAATTTTCTAATTTTATTTTAATTTTTTTTCTTAGGTTCAACAGAAGGTATAGCTATAATAGAAAACATAATGGAACACATAGCAAAAACTGTTGAAAAAGATCCATTAGAAGTTAGATATGCAAACATGATTGAGGATCACAAAAAAATATTACAACCTATGATAGAAGAACTATGTCAGAATGCAGATTATGATATTAGAAAAAGAGCTGTAGATATTTTTAATGCTGTAAGAATATTTAATTTTTTATTATAATTTTATTAGTAATTTTAATAATTTTATTGGAATATAAAATATTGATTATAATGAAATCTGTATTTATAGGAAAATCGATGGAAGAAAAAAGGAATAAGTTTGATACCTATGATGTTTCCTTTGACTATTTTTGGTCAGTTTCATGCACTTGTTTCGATTTATGCACGAGATGGCACAGTTTCTGTTACCCATGGAGGAATTGAGTCTGGTCAGGGAATTAATACTAAGGTATCAAATATCATAATTAAATTTTTTTATAATATAATATAATATAATATAATAATAAATAAATATATAATAAAAAAAATTTTTAATAAAAAAAAATTTTCATTACAGGTAGCTCAAGTAGCAGCACATACTTTAGGTATTGACTTATCATTAATCACTGTAAAAGCAAGTAATAATTTAACATCTCCAAATAATTTTGTTACTGGTGGTAGTGTTACCAGCGAGACTTGTGCATATGTAAGCTTTGTTTAAGTTTATTATTACCTTATATATATCATATATAATATATATAGAAAATATGATCAATTTTTCAATTAGTTCTCTCTTAATAAGCTTGAAATATGTTGTAAAGGACTTTATTTTGAATTTTTTTTAAAGCATAATCAATGATTGGCTTTAGGAGTTATTTGCAAAATTTTTTAATACTATAATTCTGAACTTATATGTGCATCCATAACAATATATTTGTCAGTATGTTATTTAAATTACATTTTAACATTTACTGACAGTATGAACTGCACAAAGCATAAAAAGATTTGCATTTTAATATTTGAACTGAATTTATTATATAAATTTGTTTTCTAATTATGAATAATGAAATTGGCGGAGCAAAACACAAATTAGAAAAAAGGACGAATTCCGTGCTAAACGCTGATTTTATTAATGATTATTGATTATGAGAATGCTTCAGTGATTGAAATGTCACATATACAGATTAGAAAAATGCAATAGTTTTTTACAAAAGTCTTTTACGAATAATTTAAAAATTAGAAAAAATATTTATATTTAACAAAGTTATTTAAAATAATATCTTTTAAAATATATTTCAAATTAACATTGATGAGCGGATTAATCGAAAATATTATATATTCGATTAATATTCGATATTATATACTATTTAAAACATATGTATTTTAATATCTTTAGGCAACTATGATGGCTTGCAAAGAACTAATTCAAAGATTAGAGCCTATTAAAAAGGAGTTGAAAAACTTTTCGTGGCAAAAATTAGTATTAACAGCACACTTAAAAGATGTTGATTTATGTGCGCGATACATGTATGTTTTATAATAATTTGATAGCTAAATTCGCTTTCTAATTAATATATTTATAACATATATTCATGTATATTTAGGTTTACTGTAAAAGATGATATAAAATCATATCCAATATATGGGGCAACTATAGCAGAAGTTGAGATTGATGTATTGACCGGACAACATATTATACACAGAGTAGATTTAATTGAAGATGTTGGAAGAAGTATGAATCCAGAACTGGATTTGGGACAAGTGGAAGGTGCTTTCACAATGGGTCTCGGATATTGGATGTACGAACAGCTAATTTATGATCCGAAAACTGGTCAACTAACGAATTATAGAACTTGGGTATTGTTTCTAAATTTGTCTAATTTAATATATATGTATTAAAAAAAAAAATTTTTAAAAAAATTAAAAATATATATTTTTAATTTTTTTGCAGAATTATAAACCACCAGGTGCAAAGGATATTCCTGTTGATTTTCGAGTTTATTTCCGTAGAAATACTACTAATCCATTAAGTATTCTTCGTTCAAAAGGTAAAATTATATATTATAATTAAATTTTAATTATATTAAATTATAATTAATTGATAAGATAAAATTATTAATAGTAATTTTCAATGTATTTGATTAATCTTAATAAATTATTAAATAATCATAGCTACTGGTGAACCACCATTATGTATGAGTTACGCGATACCTATTGCAATTCATAATGCACTTAATTCAGCAAGAAAAAATTCTGGAAGTAATGATGCATGGTACAATCGAGGTAAAATATTTTCAGAAATTAATATGTATTATTATTTTATTAATATAATCTATTAAATTTGTTATTAAAAATTTTTTTTTCAGAATATCCGCTTACAATAGAAAAGATTTTATTAGATAGTTTAACTACTAAAGAACAATTAGTACTTTAAAAATTTATATTTTCAATAAAACATTTAACAATTTTTTTTTAATATCTATCATTTATAATATCCAATATATTTCAGTTTATAATTATTCATAAACATATAATAAATATATAATAAATATATAATAAACAATTTTTTGATTAAGATGATTATTTATTCAATATTTATAATTCCAGATACATACATAATATTAATACAATTTATACAAAAAATATTTTTAAAGTTAATAAATATAATATATTGATTAAAAAAATTTATTTATATTATATAAATTTTTACAATATTATTAATTTTTTTTAATTGTTAATTATTTATTATTAATAAAATTAATAAAATTATTCATATTCTATTGCAATTTGTATTCAATATTGTTAGTATATTATTATTGGAAATTTATTGAAAAAATAGAATGAAAAAATTTATTTAAAATAAAAATTATATAACATCATAAATTTAATAATTGTAAGCATTTTCAATAATTTAATAAACAATTGATTGTTATGAAATTCATTAATAATCGATTTTGTAAATTAATAATTGATCATATAAATTTATTATAAAAAATAAATATATTCGTAAATTAAAAAATTTGCTGCTTATAAATTTGTGTATAATATAGTATAAAATATATAAAATATATATAAAATATATTGTGTATAGTTATAAAATTGCACAATAATGAATTTTAAAGTTAGTACTAAATACAATGAACTATACTTTGCGCGGGGCCGTAAATATAGCGTGGTTTTTTATGTTTTCTTTATTAAAAATTTATATTTTCTACAAATAAACTGATTTAAGTGATTACATTATTATGAGTAAATAGTTATTATTATTATGAGTAAATATTATTAGAATGTTATGAATATATCAGTGAAGTATATGTTATGACTATGAAAAGAATTCTGAAATGACATTGGTAAGTGACGTGGTTTTTGATCATATAGTTTTTGCTATTCGAATATAATATCAAATATAATTCATAATATTAAATTTTAATATTATAAAAAAAAAATAATCTCAAAATAGAATTTTTTTAAATCCTTTCATAATATTTGATAATTGTGAACTAAGAAATTTCTTATTGATTGTTAGAATCTTAACCTTATTAATGTTCATTTAAAATAGTATTATCTCGCGCGATTTTTTGGCGGTTGAAAAATATTTGCGATGCATTTGAATATTATGTATTGTTATAGATTTTAACAAATATTAAATTTTATAAAGAAATAAATAACTTTCTTTTTTTAAGATCTGAAAGATCTTAAACTTTACAAACTTAACTTTCTTTTTATTAAATTTTTTTTATTAAAAATAATTTAATTTAGGAATATATTTCATATAATTATCAATATAAATTCTAATATATTTCTGATTGAAAGAATAGTTATAAATGATCTCGTTTATTTTTCAACAATATTATAATTTTAGTTCTTTTAATTATATACTAATTCAGATCTCATCAATTAAGTTACTTTATGTTCATATATTATTTAGATATTTATAAATCAATTAAAAAAATAAAAAGAATATTTTAAAATATTAGTTTGTTAGTAAAAAAAAAATCATAAATTAAATCAGCAGAAAATTATATTTTTATCTTATTTACTTGCATATTATAATATTTATTTGTATACTACATATATATATAAATATTTTTAAATGTTTTGTAATAACGATTTTCTTTAATATTTATAGAATAATTTTGAAAGAAGTTTTATATTATAAAAAAACATATATATGTATGTATATATCATTGTTAATATAATTATGATATTTATTTTAGACGAAAAATTTATATATAATTCTTAAATCAAAATTTGATTTAATGAAAAAATTTTTAAAAAACATATATATATACATATATAAATATACATATTAAAATTTAATAATTTAACAATTCTTAATAATTTGTATAATTTCAATTTATAAAAAATATTTGAAATATTTGAAATTTAATTTGATCAATCATATAATAGTATATTATATTTTTATAATATAAATGAAATTTAAATTCTTTCCATTAGATGGCACAGCATACTCCTTATATGAAATCTTTTAAAAATAGGATTACTAGGAGAAATCCTTTAACGAGGAATTTTTTATCTCTTTCTTTATCTTCTTCATAATCCCATCATTGGTATCGTACTTATATCATCTACATTATATAAGCCTACATAGGATTGCCAAATACCATTGAATCATAAGTCATTATTAATCAACTTTCTTCTCTTCCACTATTTTTTTCTTAAATCTCTCAAACCCTTTAAATGCCTCGATTTGGTAACGTTGTTTAAAAGATACAATCTTGCACACGTTTATTTTTCTTTAACGAAACATTATACATATAAATATTAGACTTTGCTTATAAGAACATTCTTCTAAGAGGAAAACAAATCTGATTGGTTATTTTTGGTAAATCAAATATCATCAAATTTAACTGAAAATATCATTTACTTACATTAATATTGCATAAACAAAAAAAAAATTTTTTTTCTTTTATTCATATATTGTTTTAGTAGACTTCAATATTATTATAGGTTATGTTACACAAATGGAATATAGCTGAATAAGTTTTTTGATTATCGTTGATTGTATAAAAATAAGTAAAAACTATTTGATTAAGTCATATATAAACTAATGTTTTTTTCTTATTTAACAAAAATTGATGTATTACAATTATGATGTTAATGTTTGACGTCAGTCATTGTTCATCATCGTTGATAAAATAAAATTAATTGTATTAATTCTCTGCAATAAAATTAATCTCACTATTAGTATACGTTGAAATTAGTGGTAGCACAATTTTAATGTACACGTTGAGTGACATGCATGACGTCAAAACACATCATTCCAACGGAAACCTGTTTGAACTGGAATCATACGATAGCATATCATAATTTTTCCAGAATATTGCATATAAATATTTTTCAGTATATCATATTCAAACTTAAAATATTTTATAATTATTTGAATTGAAAAATAAAATTTCATTTTTAATTTACGTTATAGAGAATATTAATTAAAAGATCATTATCGTATTAGTTAAAGTTAAATTGATTTAAATTTTTCTATTATACAATATTCGTATTAAGTATATATTAAGTATATTTACAATTATTACGAAATTAATTTGTTGATATAGCAATTATAATTTTTTAAATATAAATATATATAATTGAATTTTACTCTATTGTAGAAATGGAAAATATCAAAGGAGGGGATTTGATGAATTTTTTTTGGCAGAAAGTATTTTGAGATTTTAGGAACTTGCTTAGACATGCGCAGTATACATTTGAAAGCAATCAGAGATTACCGCTTTTAATGTGGTAAATCGACTGATTCTTTTGAAGAAATAGAAAATCCTAAAGCAATCCTAAATTTAAAGTAACATATATTTATCCTAATTGTCTACTTATCTTAATATTGATAACTAATATAAAAAACAAGTATTCCTTTACATTTAAAAAAAATCATATTTTTTAATATATCCCATATTACGTTTTAAAATATAATTAATTAATATTTCAAAGTATCAATTAAAAAAATAATAGATAAGAGCATAAGATTATTTGAAAAGTATGGAATTCATATGGAATTTATATACAGGTCAGAATTCAAATTAATTTAATTGTGTAATCTTTACATTTTTTTTTCGGTTAAAATTTGAATTTGATTGTTCGATGATCATCAATTATTACTAAAAAATATTTAAAAACCGAATCGTTTTTTAAAAAAACGATCTTTTTTTATAAAAAAATTTTTGTGATTTTTAATATTTTAACTCAATTTTTTAATATTTTCACTCAAGTATACGCGCAGTACTTTTTCAGAAAGAGCAAAAAGATGAATGAGAAACATAAGAAACATGACATAATACACATACATGTATATACAACCATAGAACAAAAATCAGATAAATATATCTTACTATATTTATATAATAACAGTTTCAAAATTATTAGATAATTCATAAGAAAAATAAATTTTCATATATATAATATCATACATATAATATAATATCATAAAAATATAAAAAAGAAATAATAGAGAAATACGATATGAAAATAGTACAAAGAAAAAATAATAAAAAACAGGGGTAGTATGTTAAAGGGTTGGGCATTACAATTGCGTAATCCGCATGCTCATAGACTTGGAATATTTCAGATAGTAAAAGCACAACAGTCGAACGAAGACCGCAGTACCGTGCAGTTCGGGTGCAGTGACTTGCACCGAATTTGTGTGCACGAAAAATCTTCAACTTTTTTGTGCCTTTTGCGTGTATTCTATTCCTATTCTTCCTCTCTTTAAATCTTTTTTATTCTTTCTCTCTCTCTCTCTCTCTCTCTCTCTCTCTCTCTCTCTCTCTCTCTCTATTCTTTCTCTTACAACACATCAATATGTAATATCCAATTAAAACATGTACGTACATCTCCGAATGTCTATTAATAGTATAACTTTATTAAAAAAAATTTATGCACGCGTGTAAACAGAACATACATTATATAAAATTAGAAAAAATTTTACGCACACATTACATAAAATATGTAAAATCACAAAATACATAATTTATAATAACATACAAGAAGAGACGAGAGAGAAAGAGGAATACATCTCTGTATATATAGGTTTCACGCGACACATGAGGCCAGCAACATATTCGTGAAACGAAGCATACTCGTGTGCGCGCGCATGCAAGGATTGCCTCTATATAGCTCTCAAATTTCTGATAACATGCAATGTGTTTAATTCGATCAATCTATATGAAAAAAAGATCCATTTACATTTTTATAAATTTCCATAATACGAATTATTATTAATTTTTTAAAATGATAAATCATATGAAAAATAAAAAAAGATACGTATTATTTTTATTTTCTTTTTTCCTTTTCATTTTTCTCTCTCTTGATTTTCTATGTGTTAACAAAAAATTAGGAAGATAATTAAACATTTTATGAAAAGTATATTATGAAAAAATATCTAGTTATTACGAAAAAACTAGGTATCCACATATAAAGATACCAACATATTATTTTCACTGTATAGATCCAATATACAGAGTGTGCCTAAGGTTATAGATGTTCTCTGTGTCTTCGCGAAGAAGCACTATGAGAAATGAAAGAGGAGGGGTGATTAGGGTGGGGGTGGCAGAGGGAGAAGTGATTTTCCAACGGTCGTCAGCATAGTAGTGCATGCGCGGCGCGTCGCGACGCGGCGCCTCGCGGAGAAAAAGTAAGAAGTAGTAATTTCCTCTCTTCGGTTTCTTCCCGTGCGTTTCTCCTCATAGACGTCGGATCTGTGCTACATTCTTACACGTTCCCTCATTCTTGTTCGTTCAAAGCGTGGAACATTCTTTTATTTCCTCCTTTTCTGTCAAACTTTGTGTTTCTTTTGATGTCTTCTTTTTTTTTGTCTTATAATATACATATACGCACCTACTATTTTTGCTCACTTCTCTCATGCCCGTTTGTGTTAGAGTGTGTTAAAGATTTTTAACGGTGACGGTTAAATTATTCAATCGCATTTTCTCGCTTTTCGAACCAGAGAAAAAAGCTCATCGGGAGCTGCGCGTGTATTTTCGTGCGTCGTCAGGGTCTCGTGTTGGTGGGTCACGCCGTGCAAGAGCTAAGAGAGGCTGCTGTTTCTTCTCGCTTTATCTTCAAAGACTTTTCATTTCATCTTTTTTTTTAAATCTTTTTTTTTTAAGTTCAGTTTTTCGTTAATACATGTGAGACAGATATTCGAATATCGTCTTTTTTTTTCTTGGTTTCTTTTGGCAGTCTCTCGTCGTCCTCGGTGTGCAGCAGCGGCGACAAGCGGCAGCACCCAGTAACACACTGCGACGAGCGGGCGTCCGTGACACGATCCAGGAGAATCGAGCGATCCGTTTGTTCGTAGTTGCAAGTATACGAGTGCTCCGAAACGCGCGAATAAATGTGTCGGTCACGGTACAAGACGTGAAGCGGGGGAATATACGGCAAGTGAGTATATTTTTAGTAGCAAGCGCCAAGCGCTAAGGCAGAGTGGTATAAACGGCGCGCAGTGGCCTGATGAAGCGGCGTATGTGACATCAAATTTCTCTCTCTTGCCACCTCGACGAGACACCGAGACATCTTGCAGACTATCAGCGCGCGGTGAGTATTGCCCCGAACCCTAACCGATTGATTCGCCATTCCGCAAAGTCGCTCTTTGCCCCGCCTCCCCCTTCATCTATGTATGCCCACCCAATACCATCTCCTCTGCAAGTTGATGCATCCTCTCACCCCTCCGATCATCCGTTGGATCATGGCTTATACTCGTGTCTTTATATTCGCACGTGTACGAAACTTTAAGCATATATTTCTATTTAGGATTATACGAACTTTATTTTTTCTTTTTTCTTTCATTCGTTTACATATATACATTAATTCTTGTATATCCATAATTTTTTTAATTTTCATTTCCTTTTCTATATAATTTTTCTAACTTATTTTTTCAATGAATTATATATTTCAATTTTATTTCAATGTCTTTTTTCTAATTGTAATTTTGAATCAATTTCTTTTCGAAGTTTCAAGATACATCCAAATTGTTGGTCGGATGCATGGATCACTGCACGATAGTGACATTACGAAAATTATGTAACCGTCCGTTCGATCTGTCCTTCGTTCCTTCCCTCTTGGTTCCTCTTCTCCTTCCTCGACCTACCTACCCTTGGTACGTGGCTCTCGCTGCTACAACCTCTCCCTACTCTTAGAGACCACCCCTACGCCGCTCCTCTTGCCCCTCCCACTTTGCACCGGTCGCTGTTGAACATTATTTCGGGAGTGCCAGCCAGCCTGCCAGAGCCCGCGTGCGATAGACTGAGACAGAAAGATTTACTATCCTTGTAAACGGTCTCTCTTTCCTATACCTCGTGTGTCCCGGGATCGGACAGGCGCATTATCACGCGCAGCTTTTGCTCGCGCTGCATTCCTCTCCTGCATTGTTTGCCTTTTTTCACTTCTTATTCTTTATCTTGAACTTCCACCCTTTCATAGAATAGGACTTACATGAATGACTAGATGTCTCTATAATATTGTAATGATAACGTAAACTTATCTGTTGGAGTATTCATATAGTAATATATTTCCAGTTATCTCCTTATTTGTCATTTATCATTTTCACTATTCATAATATAATTATTTCAAATTATTTCAATCTAATTACAATGATTTGGTTTCTTTAAAACTAATATATTTCATCATTGGATAGTTTGATTTTATTATAAATTATATAAGGACAGGAAACATTATTATTCACTGATCTCATTGATTCGTGATAATCGAAATCGAAGATAGTTCGAATTATACGAATGAAGAAATCAACGAGGTATTCTATTTCTATATTCCTGGGTATATATATGTACGTACAATTCACTAGTTTGTCGTTTTTTGTTATTACAATATTTCATTGGAAATATTTATTTTCTCAGAACACGATTTTGAATTACACAAATTTAAGTTAAATATAAGCGAATTATTGAATGTTTCTATAATATTTGTTGCATTTTTTAAATAAAAATTTGTATATGATACAGATAGATATAATAATACATATGATAAATTAAGATTTAATAATAATTTTATGACTGGGATGAATTAATCAGTTGTTCTGGTATACAGTAGAAAGGGTCGTGATTAGAGAGACTCGTAATCTTCATGTCTTTAATTCGATCATTTTCGTGTAATAATCATCCATAAAATTTCTCAACCTCCACTATTGGTGGCGACCATCGGATTCCCCCACTACGTTGCCATGGGCGCACGCCTTTGCTCTCCCCGATTCGCTTTGTCCTGAAATACATCGAAGGCGTTTACATACACATACATACACCAGCTTTCTGTCCTCGTTTTGTCCTGCTTTCATAGTATCGACCCAATACGGCTGACCTAGACTCACTTGCAAGGAAGTGTACTCAACCTTTGACACTTACTCGCGAGCTGACGAAACCAACCGCGATCGATAGCCCGTCAAAACTAATTACGCACGTGGAGAAAACGATCGTGTAAGATAATTAGTTTAGTGACTGGTCTTATTGCATCCGTTTTATTACATTTGGAATACACGCATTATTTTAGTATTTTTTATGATGATTACATTAAACAAATTCATCAAAAGATCGCATTATCATACTCAATTAGTTCTAATGAACCATATATGAATCCGGAAATTATAAAATTAGAAAAATTACAAAAATTAACAATTATTAAGATTATAATTAATTGTTTATTATAATTATATTTATAATTAAAGAGATGATAAAGATTATATATTAATTATTAATACAAACACGATAATTAAATTTATGTATTTCGTATTTTAATGTTTTTATGTTTTTCTTAGTGATTGAAAAAATTTGAAATGATTATATGGTAAATATTTATAAAATAAATGGAGAAATTTAGAGACTTGTTTTAGGGATTGATAGTCTTCTATACATGTCATTTCGTATACATGTCTTTTCAATGAAAGATTAAGTTTTAGCCATGAATATATCGATCTATCAACCTATATTAGAGTTAACGTATATATAAAAAAAATTATATAGTTATGTATCAAATATAGTTGATAGAATATTATAAGAAGAACATAGAAAACGGTAGGAAAAATAAAATTATTATTTTTATTTGTTCTGAATTTCTTTATTTTCTGTATTAGAATAGAAATAAGAATCAATGATTGTTATATTTTTAAGAAATTTATTATTTTTTTAAAAATGGTATTTTTTATGAAGAAGATTATAAAAATCATAACAAATTCTATAAATTCTAAAAATTTTAATGCTATAATTATAATTCGTAGAAAGAAAAGATCTTGTCTAAATTTTTCAATTATTTTATTACTTAAAAAATTGATTTTTTTTTATATTAAAACAGATATTTTCATATGTCTTGTAAATTATATTATTTTATTCTACCTTAAATAGTTTTTTTTATTATAAATGAAACTATTCTTTCAAGAAAAATTTATTAATTGCATTATTTTATTACAATTTTTGTATTTACAAATCTTTGCAAGTTAATTCCATATTATCCAAATATTATCGAATATATAGATCGAATATATAGATTAAAAAAAGTTTTGCATTTCAGAAAATGTTTTAGAAAATTTACTTAAAATATAAAAATCCTCAATTCTCCTTCATATGAAATCAATACTTTAATGGATTTGAAATGTTGATTTTTATTTTTGAAATGTTGAAATATTCTTATTATTTATCTAAAAATGATATTTTAAAAACAATATTTTATATAATATAAAATTACATATATTTTATAAACAAAATCAAATATGATTATGGAAATTTTTTTCAATATTTGTTAAATATTTAAAATCATTTATTATAATACATTCTGTATACAAGAATTTTAGAAGTTTATATATTTATATATACATAATATAAAATACACGATATTACATACATTACGATTTTTAATATTGAAAGTTAATTTTGTTTTCAAATTATATCAATTGATATTGTACAAAATTGTCTCTTGATAAATTAATTGATATTCAATTACGGCGTGATCACGAATTTATGAATCACGTTTATGTGATTTTTATGAAATTATGAATTTATTGATTTCAGAAAGAAAATTTAATTGCGTTGATGTTTCGAATCAAAAATTATATGTACCACGTATGCGTAATAACTATGTAATCGTCATTGGTCCTTTCCATAACGATTTTTCATAAGTTAATTGTTTGTTATCATCAAAACATAGTTTTATATTGATATGTTTGGTTCCTTGTACGACACATTAACCACTCGAGACCCGATCAAGACATCAAGACTGCCACGTGCTGGGAATTTATTGACCCGTGATATATACGAAAATTTTACCAGGAAGCGTGTTGTTATATAGTTCCCGGCGCGCCGCAGACACTATCTCATCTCTGTCTATTCTGTGTGGCTGGTACGCATCATAGTAGATTAAAAATAACTAGACACGTGTGTGAACTGGTCGAGCGTGCGCGGCGTCCAGAAATAAAGCAGCAGCTCGTCGATTAACTTTTTCGAGGCGAAACTTTGCTGCTGGCCAATATGCATCGTTAGTAGTCGCCATCACCGTTGCCACTATACTTTTTTTTCTTCTTTTTTGATATCCGTTGACTTCTTGTTAACATGACGCGGTTATTTTAACATTTGATTTGTCGATTCACTAGCATTTTTCTGGAGACGCTTTTTTTGAAATGTGTTTATATATGTCCATTCGAATTAGAACTGATCGGTTAAACCATCATTTTATGAAAAAGATTTTTGCAAGAAAATATAACATAAGATTAATCGATATGACTTAACCTTATTTTCTAAGAAGTTTTGAACCAATTTGAAGACGCTTTGATTAACGGTTTAAAATCAAAGTACTTTTTGTTTTTTTATATCGTGTTATTTTTTTCATCATTTAATTTGTTTATTTTTTATATTTCTCATTGTTTTTATACTATTAATAACTTTGTAGAAAAAATAATGTCAGATTCCTAATAGGAAATTTTCAGTGAATATAATTAATATATATATCTTAGCGAAGTATTTCAATTTGTTCCGCAATACGTCATATTCATTCCTTTTTTTAACTTTATCGATTTTATTAATTTAAATTGTAAAATGATTTTCAGTAATTTAAAAAGCTATTATTGAGAAGGGGGAATGTTTATAGGGCAATTGAAACATTTGTTTAATATATGATACATAATATAACTATGTTTTGAGTTTCCAAGGCAAATGGTTTGAAAATTTCGAGATTCCTTCGAAATGAATTTCGTATTCTCACTTTGGCTCTTAGCCACTTCTTTATCGAAGAGAAGAAAATTTATATATATAGTATATATATGTATGTATATATGTATCTTTATATATCAATATATATATATATATTGGCGACTGAGATAAGTTTTTTGCTCTTATTCAAGACTTTTGTATAAATTTGTATGACAGCGACAATCATTCTTGCATTAAAATTTTCTATTTTTCCTCATTTTTAAATTCTTGCTATCATAGTTTCCATCTCAATAAAATAGGTCAAAGACGATGCCGTGGAAATTATTTTCTATGAAACAATCTAAGTATTCTTAATTCTAATTCAATCTAAAGAATCTCGTTATTGTAACAATTATTGAAACATTTGGAATTTTTCTTTTTTATTTTGATTTTATTGTCCTACTAGTCAACATGTATGTAAGTAAATTTTCAACGTTATTTATATTTTTGAATACATTTTGAATCAAACTTTTTAAATCATTTTTCAATCAATTTATTTTATTTTCAATATTTTAATTTTCAATATTAAAATTTTTGTAATTTTTAAATTAGAATATAACAAATTTATAGATACTATGAAGTTTATTATTTGCTGTTATAACGATGAACAGATATAAAATCAGATATCTTGTTTGAAATTCCATCAGACAAACAGTTCAAGTCATTTGGAATAACAAATATGATGATTCACAGTTCATAGTGGGAAGAAACGTTCGTGATCAGAGATCATTAAGAAAAAGGTCGTCACCAAACGTGATAAAAATTTTTCGCTAACAAAGTTAAGTTAATGTTTAATAATAAAGTAAATATTTGATAATATAATTCATAATATCTTGAAATAATTAAAGAAAATCTAATATAATTTACGAAATATTCAAGGAATCGCATTTCTGGATAATTCACACAAATAAAATATATAAAGCAGAATTAGGATATACTTAATGTATGTTAATATAATCTTATAATATATTCAAAAATACTTCATTGCTTTAGTATTTTAAAATCATTATATGTGTGTGTGTGTGTGTGTGTGTGTGTGTGTGTAATACGAAGTGAAAATATCATTTATAATGTTTAATTAATTCTAAATTTTTGTTTGTGTAATTTTTCTCAATATTAATTTTAAAAATCATCTTATATATCATATGTTATCGCATTATATTTTCGCTTGATATAGTAATTTGCTGTTTTATCAAGCAATTTTTCCATCGAGAGGTCAATGAAAACGTTATCTTGAAATTTGGGAACGCTATTAATGGAAAAATATTGGTCAATCGATGCCAAAAGGATTGATGTACGTCGACTCGACGTCTAGTCTGTCGGTACTTTGGCACTCTTCACTAGCACAAACACTTAACGTGACTGTCTGCCAAGTTTCTTGATTGCTGTAAATCATCGGAATTCCCCATGTTTAATGTTTAGACATTGTTGTTGAAATATATTGTTCAAATTATCGATAATTTATATTATAAAAATTTTAAATTTTTCTTTTGTTTATTTGATATAATGTATCATCTTAAGGAAATTAAGAAAATAAAAAAAAAACAATATATAAATGATAATGATATGTAATAATAAAAATGTATAAAATATTAAATGTATAAATCATTTTAAGGAAATTAAGAAAATTAAAAAATATAAATGATGATGATATAATTACATAAAAATATAGAAAATAAATAATTCAAATTTATAATTTTGTTATGCAATATATTTCTATCAACAAATATAAATATTTAATAAAATTGAGAAATTGATATCAATCATGAAATGATTTTTAACATAGTATGTATGTATGTCAAAATCTTTTAATTCATAATATTTATTATATATTCATTATATATTATTTAGTTATCGTGACAGATTGATATTATAAGATTTTTTTATACTATATTAGAAATCATCGAGAATAATGCTTAATTTAAAGAACTAATAATGAGAGATTTTAAAATAGATAGAAATTATTTACGTGGATAATTGATCACGAATATTCGATATATTATATATAATAAATTATTATATTTTATTTTCTATATGTTGAATGAAAAGTTAACTGAGTTTGAGCATAATTTGCGAAACGTGTTTTAATGATCGGATAAATCGCATAAAAACTACTGTCGTACGATAGTTAGGTTCGTACTACTTAAACATCTATTTCTTTTTTCATTTCACTATGTCATATTTTATATTAATAGATATTATATTCAAAGTGATTCGATATACCATTACAAAACATACAAATTTTGTTATTAATTAAAAATCACATATTAATAATTTCATTTTTATATAAATATGTAGATTTTTCAAAAAAAAATAGAAGTTAAATTAAACTTCTAACTTTGAGTTAAGTTTTTGAAAGTACATACATATAATTCATCAAAGAAGTAACAAAATAAAATCAATTTTATAAAGAATTAAGAATGTTCTGATTACTCATATATCAAAAATATTAATATTGATTATAATATTCAATTATAATTTCATCGCTGATTATATTGATTAATATAATTAATAAGTATTATTTCTGATACTTATGATTATACGAACATTTGTTATAGCGCAATTATATATATTAATATATATTAAAATATATACGAATAATTATAGGAACTATATATGTCAAATTTTACGTATATTATATGCGTTATAGTGATAATAAGATATATAGATATTATATGGTTTGTTGAGCTATATAATCAACATATCAACATATCAACATATGTTACGTTTCACGTATTTTCTTATATTTGTTTTTTAGTGCTTTTTTTATGAATCTGAACATTTGTATTATATAAACTAACTACAATTACTTGTAAAAGATCATTATATAAGAATAATAAATATTTTCGATTTTCGATTTTTTTATTCAATATTTTTACATTTTTTTTAATTTTCACTAGAAATTTTTATTGCTAATATAAAAAACTTTTTATAATTAAGAAAAAAAATTTTTTTTTGATATCTGTAATTAAACAAAATGACAAAATGAAAATCGTGTGATTGTATACATAATACATCATTGTATACATACTTTTATCAAATCAACATCTGTAATTTTAATGTGTCGTGTGTCTGATCTTTTACATCATGATAATAATGATCATGTATATCGATTCAATTGTTCATTGGCATTATCTTTGGATTGCATGATGAGAGAATCACTTTGCATATATATCATATTGTGCCAGCTATAGATATTTTACTCGTGTTTCATCTTAAATATTAAATTAAAATTAAACGAATTGTTATTTTTAAATATATATAAATGAAAAATTGATATATTAATTATTTTTTATAATAAAAGATTATTAAATAAAATTAATATAATTTTGTTATTTAAAAATCTGTAAACGAGAGTCCATTAGAAAAATGTAAGAAAATGTTGATGTAATTATGATATAATACGATTCAGTTTTATAGGACACCTTATGTATAACCGACCTTCGTTCCCTCATTTGCTTATTAACAAGGGTATTTTAAAAGTGATGTCAATGAATGATCAATACGCGTAATGTTAGTGATTATAATCAGCCAACGGACAGAATTTCTAATATACCTACTCGAAAGAAGCCGTGTAATTACCTGACTCGGATGTTTTCAAGGTTTCTTCGGTTCGTTGAAACGATTATATGAAGATGGAAAAAGAATTCCGTGAAACTCTCAGATTTAAATTTTATCTTTTTCCCTAATATTCCTTTTATTTTTCGAAATGATATAGCATAAAATTTCCCCTTGATTAGATTTATCAATTTTTGTCTACCTAAATATATATAATATGTAATATTACATGGATACTAAAAAATAAATGAATGTATATATCTATGGAAATTTTATCTCGATAAAATTTATAAATTTTGCTATAAGCATCTGTTATGAATATTATTTAATAATTCTAGAAACAAGAGATTTTTATCTTTATAGGATTCAATATTAGTTAGTTTAAAATTAATTTCTAATTAAAGTAGAAATGAAATCCCAGTTCAATGAATTTTGTATTAAGAAGGTGTGGCAAATTTAAACGCATTCAATAAATCGTTAAAAAGATGGTCTTTTTTGAATGGAGGCAATATTCCACGGCAAATGAGAATAAACTTTTTATCCTCCTTTTCTTTTTTCTGCAATCTATAAAACAAAAGAACTCGAATAATATTAGAGATTTATGTTGTATGTATATGTATTATGTTTCTCTAATCATGTATGTAGAAATAGAAACAGAGAAAGAGAAATAGAGCTCGAAATGTATCCAATACATTTTGAAGCCTTTTTAAATTATGCTAGTGTTCTTAATATAGAAGATTAATAATTGGAATTATTTTTACACTATTTTTTATATTTGTATTTTTTATCAACATATATTTTGATTGGTAAAATTCTTGTTTTTCTGTATCTTGTAATCTTGTGAATTTTAATCGATCAGATATAGATTAATCATATATAAATATACATAATTTTCTGGTCATTTTCTTTTTAATTTTTTTATGGTTCCAATATAATATACGAAATTGTAATCTATTCTATGGAAGACTAACAAAGCGAAATCAAGGACGCCGTTTATTAAGGGCTTCGATACCGATCAATACTGTATAATCCAGTAGCGTATAACGTTTATCTATTCTCAACGGAAAATATAAGTGGCATTTAAAAATCTTTTGATAGTGAAAATATTTTTGTCATAATTTTGCATTATTTTCGAATTTTCTTGAACTTCAAATGAATAAAAATATAGGGATAAAAAATATATATTCCATTTACTTGATTGCAATTGTTTATATTTTTTTTAAATTTAAAATATTAAACATATTTGATGAATTAAAATATTTATATTTTAAAAATCAATGATTTAAATTTTTATGATTTCGATACATTTTTATGTACATAACTGTGTAGAGCTTCATAAAAAAAAATCTATATTAGGTGATACAGTATTCATTACTAACGGACTATTTTAGAATACAATATCTGATAGAGTAATTGACCAAGGTGTGTCAAATTATTTATTACATTCGTTGCAGTGATATATCAGTAGTTGCATAGATTGGTTGATTTGCGCATGTCTTTACATATCGCTTAAAAATGAAATATAACATTAAAGTAAAAATAATTACTAAGAATTTTTTGCTTACTTGTATTATTCTTGAATTTTTACTTTCTTTTTATTTATCATAATTCTCTTCGATTTTTAAAGAATTTTTTAAAATGATATATATAATAATTTGAGAAATTGAAAAATTTAAAAAAGAATTATCGAGTAGAAATAATTTTTTTTTAGTTTATTTAATAGTATTTAATAATATTTAATATTTATTTAATATTATTTAATATTTTAGTAATATTTAATAGTTATTTTACAGATATCTTTGATATAATTAAAAATAAAATAAAAATAGGTTTTTTATTTCATATGATATAACATTTTATTAAAAATTGATAATTCTATATTTCTTACACACAATGGCATTAATTTACGTCACATTAGCTCTTGTCAATAAAATCTATAGGATTTTTCCAAGAAATTCTTATCGAATCTTTACAATTCTTTATCGATGTAATCAATATTATCTGTTACTTTTGTCACTTATATATTAATTTAAAAAAATAATTAATGATCTAATAGATCAATATTTGTCATTTTTAACGTCAGCATTTTCAATTTTTTTTTTATTGATTTTATGATTTCGCCACTGTCTTCTATTATTGATCAGTGATGATTATATGATTATAATGAAATATTATTATAATCTTTTGCAATAAACTATAAAAAGATTAAAATCTATAAATCTATTAGGATCTATCTGTCGATGTGCAGTGACATCTCGCATGAAGAAGAAATCTGAAGAAAAGAATTCTTAGATTTAAATTGTCCTTTTCTATCCTTAGATCAATACGTATTTCTATATGATCTGAAAAAAGACAAAGACTAGTGTTGGTGAGAGGGCTCGCCTGTCGGACGCTTTTAATTTCCTGTTCATTGACGTCTGATGTGAATTAACCTTATTGGCGTTTAACGGTTTATTTAGCTTTCTGGTCTAATCTTAACCGATGCATTAAATCGTGCATAATGGTGTCACGATTGTTACGTTCATTGTAACACTTTCGCTGTGCGATGTCCAGTACATTTGACGCTTGAGTATTTAAACACAAAACAAGAGAGAAAGAGATAAAAGTGATAAGTTGCTTGGATGGCTTCAATGAGATGTGTTCGAAATATCGAGTTCAATATTGAATTAATATTATCTATTAACGAAGTGACGCAGAAGATATTTATTAACTCTCGATTGCTTAACTGGGTTATAATAAACCCAGTTATGGATACAAAACAATTAATAACTAATTATTCGTATGATATAGGTTATCACTATTAATAAAGATAATTTGAAAAATTTTAATATTATGAATCAAATTGAACATTAACAGTATTTGTACCTAGAAAAAATAATAAAATATAGAAAATAATTATAAAAAAATTCTTTAAAATATTATATGTAATGTAATATGATATGCATGGGAAAAAAATAATATTCATGATTTATTCTTATTGTTATAAAAAATACATCAAACGATTAAATTCAATTAGATTTGTCAGTTTTTGTTATAGATAATAATAAGAGTCCACGTATCGATCCAACGTAAGATTCATGACGTAATAACAGTATGTGCGTCATGGTTCTGGAATACGAAGATGAGGTATCCCAGTTAATTGGCAGCAAGTTTTAATAAAAAACTAAATATTTTCAAATCTGAATTTTGCAAATAATAAACTATATTTACAACGTGTCTTATCTTTGGTTAAATGATTCACTATTTTGATGATAATATTAACATTAAAAATTTGGATAATAATCTAAAAAATTTTAAAAAAAGATAATTTTTTTTTATTTGAAGAACTAAATATTCAAATACTAATAAATTCGATGAATGTTTTAAAAATTATTTTTTAGCAATTAATTTGAAAATTTTTAAATAGAAATCTTGAAAAGAAATTTTTATTTATTAATATATTTATTGAATATATTAAATAAGAACGAATTTTGAATGAAAAATTATTGAAATTTTGTTTATACTTAATAATATCAAAGAATTTTTCGTTTTTGCATAATTAAATAACTTGATATGTTATATTTTTACACTATTTTAGTTTTTACTTATCTTGGCCAGAATGTTTTTCTAAGTATTTGTATAAGATCAAAGCATAAATTTTGAATGTGGTCATAGACAAGATTTAAACATTAGAAAAGATTGGGAAAAAATAAACAATTTATATTTCTTATAAAAATTTTTAAATTTGCATTGTCATTTGCATTTAATATTTATATATAGAATATATATTATTATATACAGACAAATTTTTAATAAATATATAGAAAAAAGATTTTATTTTATTTTTTTTAATAACTTTTTAATTTATATTCTTATATTCTAATTATATTCGATATATTTTATTTTATTTTTTTCTATCATGACTCTCTAGAGATTTTTATCTTTAAGGATTTATCTCTTTTATTTCTTAGTAATATTTTTATCTTATATATATATATATATATATATCATTTATCTTTCATTTGAACTACTTTTGTAATGTAAATTTGAATTTGAATTTGAATTTTAAAATTAAGAAAAAATTAAAATTAAAAAAATTTACATTTCGATTTGTATTAAATATCAAAAATTTGTATCAAGAAAAGAATATTTTTTTTAAACATTTATATATTTTTATTTTTTTAAATATACATTATACCATTTGCCATATTGATGATAGCTATCCTGTAATATTTTGTACAAAATTGTAGGACTTCGATTCCTTGCTTTGTGCTAAGTTCATAATGATATACATAATGATGTGTTCTAATAAATAACGCATCATTCTTTATCATGAATTTTAAGTTTTCAATTTTTTTTTTTGAACAAAAATATGAAATAAAATCGAAATTGCATCATTCGATGAGTAAATTGATGCAAGCGACACTGAGGTTAGAAAGGAGAACGGAATCGTCAACTGATTCTGGATATCGTTCATTGAGCCGGAGGAGGTTGGGATACGAAGCGATAAACTTTCGTGCCGTAGATACCGGACTTCCGATCGTTTCTTTGAAATAGGATTGAGAGAACATCAGAGCGGAATAATTTGATTAAAATGCCTGGATACACGCGAGTGAACTCGTTCAGTAGTAGTGTTGCACTAACGTGTTTATTGCCGCTTGGAATCCTCTTTCGGTAAAATGATCGGTAAAATAACAATCCTTGGTTTACTTTTTTAAATCAAGATAAAATTTTATTTTTTATAAATTTCAATCCATTTTTGAAATATTTCGAATATATAATAATTTCGTATAAATGTTTGTATTCATAATATATGTAAATGTGTATATCTAATGTATGTAAAAAACTAATAATGATTTTTACTCAGCTATTAGATCTTACGACGAACCGAAATTTTTTTTAGTATTTAGTAGTGTGTGATTTATGCTATCATTGAATACGATGTATTTACATATATTAAAAATTATAAATGTTGTTGGTATTTTTTCCAAGTTTTTTTATAGTTTTTTTATTGATATATCTTTGTCTTTCTCTAATCTAGATTCTTTTCAACGTTTTCTCCAAATATATTTTTTTCTTATCTCTGCAACGCGATTCAATATTTTATATGCACTTAAATAACATATATTGGACAACCATTTCTTCGATAAACTTTAATACTATGCATTAATCAATTAATTAAAAAAATGTGAAAAAAATTTCTTCGATTCTTTTCACATAGAATTCTTTTACATATGAATTCTAATAACAATACTACATAAAAAAATTAAATATTTATAAATATTATTAAAGAATAATTTTAATTGCCATTACAAGTTAAAATATAAAGTTCAAAAATATGCTTATAATTATATTTAAGCATGATCGTTAAAATATTCATAATTAATTTTCTCAATATAATTAATTAATTATTATAAATAGTTAATTTTTTCAATTTTTCAACTTTTTCATTTAATAGTGTGAATCGTAATATGTAATGTAATCTATTATTTCACAATTGTGCGTAATAAATAAATTATTCATATCAATAAATAAATTCAGTGGCAGAATAGTGAAGACATAATAGTAGTTGTAAAGTCTATATATAATGCTCGGTCACCAGCATGCCAATCTTCGTTCATAGTTTCCATGAAGGTTGGTTAGTTAGCGTGACGAATACTGATTAGCAATGCAATATCACAATGTTTCGCTATATTCACCATATTCTATGAAGATATTCTTTACTTTCAATTATGACGCTCATTATAAGGAATCTGTCGTATTATTCTCGTTTCATAATAAATCATGATTTTTATACGTAAATTATTTTATTTGAAATCAATTATTTTTTTACTTAATGTCTTATAAATTGAAATATATTTTAGTTTATGTATAAATAGAAAAGATTTAATTCATCATTTTTCTAATTTTGAATTTATTTAAAACATATTTTCAAATTTAGAATTTTTACTGAAAATATTTATTATAATTGAATTTTTACATTTTTCATATTTTACATTTTTATATTATTACATTTTTTCATATTGACATATACATTTTTGTGAAAATTAATACAACTATAAAAAAATTTATTTAATAATAATACAAATAAGTGTTTATCTAATCTTTTATTGCTTTATTTCCATTACATTGATGTAATTTTGAATGTTATCTTGAATATTACTCTTTCGATCCATAGTCCAAGTACTACGTTATTTAAAATAATTAAGCCATTACCTGATTATATTATTTTATAAACAAAAAAATCCAATATTTAATAATATTTTATAGCTTTAATAATATTTTGTATAATATTATATCTTGTTATATTTTATATCTTGTTTAATTTTTTACGTACAATTTCTACTATTATGTTTTCTATTGCGTCATTCTAACGGAAATGCTATTGTATTTAAAAATGAGATTTATTTTCATATTTTACGTTTCATTCTCTTAATAAATTCTTATCCTTTGATAAATTATGCTGTATTTTTAATAAGTATCATCCAATTTTTCCTCCGTTGAACCGATAATAGCACTTCCACGTTTCTTCACGAAAGTTCGAAATTCGAGTTTAATTCGATTATGACAGATGGCACATTCGTGTGTAATCCCCCTCCCATTGCCTCATATGTCTACGTTCCTGTATAAATATATCCTGAATGTGTTCTCGTTCCTTTTACCCGCTAGTCTCGATTGACGTCATGATACGACAACGTGGAGCACATTAGCGTCATGAAATATTTGTATGATACTTTACTTCAGCACGTTATCAACTCTCTCAGTTTACAGCGGCTTAAACCAATATCTTAAAATCTGTCAAGCTTATTATCGGTAGCTTGGCGAGGACACAACTCTAATGCCACCATTTTTCAATCCCCACCATTTCGTTACAACTATTGTTCTATTGTCACTATTGAGTTCTTACAACTGTTCATACATTTTTTTTCCATATTCGTGAATTCGTTCATCGGATGAATTGAGACATCTCTTTTACAAAAGACAATTTTGTTAAAGTTTCTAGACAATCCTCAATATCGTTCTATTAACCTTGGTTTATAAATATTCAGTTTAGTGTGTGAATGTACGTACGCATATATCGTGCACTTCGTACTATATACAAAAAATATGTATTTGGCTCTTTTTGTAAGTACGACTTTATTAAAAAAGTTTAATATTTTTTTTATAACGAAACAGATATTTTTATTAATAAATTTATAAACATATCTTTATGATGTATATCTTTATGATGTAATAGGTTTCTTTGACTCTTTAGTGTATTTTAATTAAAATAATAATAATAATAAATTAAAAATTATATAATTATTAATTATTTCTAGAACTCTTATAGAATTCACCATATCTGCATTTTGAGAAATCAGAATCATAACCATATATTCGGTTATTTTATTGCAGTTATTATGAAATTCGATTTAATTATTAAAAATCAACGATATTGATATCAGTAGTATTTTATAACTTCGTTACTATATTAATTTGATTGAAATTCATAGAATAATGTAATGTAAAATTGAGAATTTAATGAGAAAGAAATTCTACAATGTTTAATAAAAACCAGACAAGAGATGTATTTTTTATTTTTATTTCTCACATAGCTCATCAGTCGGAAAGAAGCGACTAATGAGAACATGAACAATGAATGATTTCTATGGTACTCGATGTCGCGCATAAGCGATCTAGTATAAGTAATAGCATATGAATA
Source organism: Apis cerana (assembly GCF_029169275.1). Lineage (NCBI taxonomy): Eukaryota > Metazoa > Arthropoda > Insecta > Hymenoptera > Apidae > Apis > Apis cerana. The sequence goes on along the minus strand of NC_083859.1, from coordinate 6,337,230 downwards.
CATAAATGCTTATATGCTATAAATCTCGAGTATTTTGCGGTTTAATTGTCACTCATCGTTCTAAGATCATCCTATTTAATTTCTATGCTATAGAACTTGAATCTATCTGTTTTATTTGATCTTTTTATCAATATTTTTCAATTAGATTATTTAATTATTATGAATATAATATAATAATGGTATTTTTATTTAAAATAATATTAATCATGATATATAAATTGATTTTCATCGTGTATGAAATCGATTTTGTTTGAATTGATAAATGTATTTGATAACATTATTGATATATATTCTTCATATATATTAGATTTCAATCAAGTATATTTTATCTATCATTAACATATTTTTATAATATAATAGACAATATCGAAATATCATTTAAATTCTGTGTTAATTAATTATTTGATAAATTTTAATTAGCTTAATTAATAGAACCGATTCTTCTTTTTTGTTGAAAGAAACGTTATCTCCAAAATCATGACGTAAATTAAACAATGAGTTTTTATATTGAATCAAATAAAAATTGGAAATAAGAAGATAAAGTTTTTTCTGCTTTTATACTTTTTTATTTGAATTAAACTTACTTATATCAAACTGTAATTTCATTTAATATCAATAAATTATTAAACAAAATAAATTTTCAATGATTTTCTATTTCTATTTTTTAATGAAAACAATTTTTTCTAAGTTTCTTCTAGAATAAACTACTGTTATAAAAGTTTTTATATCGTTAAATTAATTGAATATTATTATAATTATTATATAATATAATATAATATTACTTAATATTAATTAAATGTTAACTTAATATTAACAAAAGTATAGTTAATATTTACAATAAGTGATTAGTCACTAGATTATGACTAACTCACTAGTCATTATTTATTATTAATTACAATATACTGACTACTTATTGCAATAATTGCAATAAAATAATCGAATATATGGTTATGATTCTGATCTCTCAAAATGCAAATGTGGTGAATTCTATAAGAGTTCTAGAAATAAAATATATAGGATATTGTGTATTGTTCAGGATAATATTATAATTCGTAATTTGAATATATAAATATTAAATATATGAGTTGTTCGTGTAAGAAATTTGAATCAAAATAATGCTGTTTTATTTGATTCAATAAAAACTGATTTCACGAAGCATTATAATTAGAGGCTTAAAGATTACTGTTGATTTCCTCGAGATTATTGATAAATCAATTGCAGTTAACTTATTAACTATTAATATATATACATAAGAAATATAAAAAAGTATATTATAGTAGAAAAAATGTATACAATGTCATTTATATGGCATTATATTCATTACATTATATTGAAAATAGTAATGGTATTTTATTATATGAAGATTGGTTTCTCATCTCAATAGGAGTAAAATATGAAATAAAATCTAAACGGATATTGTATGAAAATAAGAGTAGTTTGTCACCTTTACGCTTAATATGGCAGTACTTAATCTTTCCATCAGCTTCTAATTAAGAAAGCTCTTTTCTGGTCAACAACTTCTCATGCATTAAATCTAGATATATATAACCTAAGGGAAAAAAGAAAATAAGATTACTCGATTTTTCTGTAGATTTTGAATTATACTTAGATGTAAGTAAAGAGAGATTTTATCGCCTAGAAAATTACTAGTTATAACTGGAAGCAAACGGAAAAAACATAATCGAGATATATATATATATATATAAATCAAGAAGTTGAAAATAGATCTTATAAGTTAACTTTATTAAAGATTTTTGAAAAATTATCATAGAATCATATAATTAATATGGATCAAAACTTTTCTTCTATTCAATGATTAAATATTTAAATATTTAATAATAAGATAATAAGAATTTAATAAGAAATAAGAATTTTTTGTCGGCATAACTTTTTCTATCAAAAAATTCAAATAAATTTAAACAATAGAAGCAATAGAATAATAGAATATTCGCGTGAAAATACGAAAATAGTTGAAATTGGATGGTAAAAGAACCATTTTTCTTCTCTCTTTAGTAATTCTCTTCTTCTATTGCTTTGCCGCTCTGTTTGTCCCGTATCGACTGTGGCTCTTCAGCTCAATCAACAATATCGACATATACTCTCGAAATATAGAGCATAGAGAAAATATCTCTTTCCTCTACGCGGTCAAGGAAATGGACTCTGATTGCTTAAAGCAATTCCTCTTAGTTAAATGGCTTTTTAAACACGAAAGGTTATTAGGATAAATGAACATGATAAAATTTGTTGAAATATGAACATTATTGAAACATAATAAAATGTATGGAAAAATGATAAAATGTTTTTTATGGTAAAATTTTATTTCGAATAAAATATTGAGGCAATTTTGCTTCTTATTGGAATATTGGTTTTATATTATTCAATAATATTCTTATAATATTTACGAAATTTATAATTTTATATAATCTTATACATGCAAAAATATATGAAATTATTATTTTTTTTTTTAGACAAATTTTCTATCATTCACGAGATTAATTAATCAAACATTTTTTATACATATTAAATTGTTAAAATACACTTAAATCATTGCGAATTCTCATTTTTTCATGATGCTGCACTATGCTGCATTATCTGTTAATAGAAAACTGCAATAATTAATAGTTATTTAACAGAAGTCCGTTGTAATAGGATGAAAATAGTATTGTGAGTAAAAATTACGTAAACATGATGAATGAATCAGGTTGAACTTTCAAATGAAAAACGCAAAGAATGTTCAGTTAATCGCGAGATTCGCTATGTGATGTGTCGATTTTATTGTTGAATTCCGTTTCATACGTTTTATGATATCGTAAATTACATATTGCGAAACATCGTGAGTGTTTGCATCGACGAGACACGTTACGACAATCATCTTAGAGAGATTAATTATATATATATATATTATATTAAAGTAATTTTTTATAGATTATTTATTAAAAAATTTGAATAAAAATTTAAATATTTTTATATAATTGCAAATATAATACTTTTTATGAAAATAACTGATCTATGAAAGAATTTTTCCATTTAAATTTTTATAAAGATTTATACATTTTTAATTTTTAAAGATTTATACATTTGTTTTGTAAATTAAGTTTCATTAAATAAATTTTATAGTTATAATTTATAATAATGTTAATTTTTTTTTATAACATTGATTTATCTAGCATCGAACCGCAAGTGAAACCGAAAGAAAATAGTGAAACTTTGCGCAGTACGTGTGCGAGTAACTAGAGGGCAACACGAATCGATTACTATATTGCTAATGGCTTATTTCACTTAACACGCCTTTCCGTGGTGAGCAAAATCGCTGCCTAGAGTAGTGTGGTGCGATTCAAGGTTTTGCACGTTAGAGATTAACAGGGAAGAATGAAGCTTCGTGGTCCGTATCAGTAAGGGGAGGTTGGTTTGTATGCCAATTTGTAATCCGTTCTCGGCATCAACACGTAAACTGTCACCAGAAGGTAAACGGGGTGTTCTCTCTTTCTGTGTTTCTGTCTTCTTATGTCTCTGTCATCGCTCTGTTTCTTTTCCGCGGTCGGTGTTATTTTTAGACAAACTATATATCGTCAATGTTCGTTCAATTGGTCTGTCCCGTTACACTGTTTCTTCATTGTGACATCATTTCGGAAGAGAGTGTCTAGCACTTTTATTGTCGTCTATCATCTCTAAGTAATGATTCATTTGTTGAGGTACATAACCTCAAAACTATGTCGGCATTCGATGACAATCCAGATAAGATCATTTATCACAAATTTTCCCTTTTTTAAATTATATATTTTATTATTATTCAATCAGATGAGTTTTTTTTCAATTTTAATACGTATCAATCGATAATGTTTGAATTCATTGATTTCAATTTCCTATACAACTTTTCAAAAATTTTCTAATATCATATATGATTTTCAAGCTGAGAGCTAAAAGAATTATTTTTTTTAAGCATCTTTTGATATCGAAATTGTGCAAAATATTGTATATAATATTATATTATTGTATGTATGTATGTATGTATTATTTCGAAATTCTTTTTAGTTATATTAATTATTTATAATTAAAATTATTATTATGTATGAATAAATTTTTTTCATGAAATTTTGTTGTACAAATTATTATTTGTACAAATCATAGATTTTTTATATTCTATATATAGATATTTTATATACTAATGATAGTATAATATTAGCTTTTTCAATCTTTTTTTAAAAGTAAAAATATGTATTGATATAGTTATGACATAATATAATATATCTCTATAAATAATTGTGACTCACTCACATTATTGTATATTTATTATTATATGTTAATTATTTGTTTTTTTTATCAATCTTTAAATACTAAAATAATAAAATTTAGTCCAATTCCAATTTAAAAGTTACAATTAAAGATATAAAAAAATTTATAGTGGAATAAAATTTCAAGATAGTTTGTTTCTTTGTTATAGCTATTGGTCCTCCAATTTCCTGGAGGCCAGTGGTGTCAGTGACACCAAAAAATAATACGAGCTGCTAGCGTGAAGAAGTATAGTAAAGTTGGCTTAAGCCAACATCGGTGGAAAAAACAAAATGGCAACAATAGATGGCAGACCGACCCAATATGGTATCAGTCTTAAGCAACTTCGTGAGCTCATGGAGCTCAGAGGACGTGAAGGTGTCACTAAAGTCAATAGCTATGGTGGTGTGCAGGAGATTTGTAAAAAATTATATACTTCACCTAGTGAAGGTAAGTTTTTTTAAATTTTTTAATAATTCAAAAGTATTTGATTAAAATATTTATATAAATTTTTGTTATAGGTCTCAGTGGATCAGCAGCTGATATTCAACATAGACGAGATACATTTGGTTCCAACCTAATACCTCCAAAACCACCAAAAACATTTCTACAATTAGTGTGGGAAGCTCTTCAAGATGTTACATTAATTATCTTGGAAGTAGCAGCATTGGTTTCATTAGGTCTTAGCTTTTATCATCCAGCAGATGATGAAGAAAAACGTAAGCATATATTTCAATATTTTTTTTAATTATTATTTTTTATTATATATAATTTTTAAGCATAATACAATTAGATAATAATTAGATAATAATATTAAATATAAAGAAAATAAAAAAAAATAATTTTTTTAAATTTTTTCAGCTTTAATAGATGAAGATGAAGCAAAATATGGTTGGATAGAAGGAGCTGCTATATTTATTTCTGTGATCTTGGTGGTAATAGTAACAGCTTCCAATGATTACTCTAAGGAAAAACAATTTAGGGGCCTCCAAAGTCGTATAGAGGGGGAACATAAATTTTCTGTCATTAGACAAGGAGAAGTTAAACAGATTTCTGTAGCTGACATTGTTGTTGGTGATATATGTCAGGTATATCTAAATTTTATATTAGCAAAAACTGATATTTAAAATTAAACGGACGTTCAATAAATCAAACATTTATGATTTACGATTCTCTGGTTAACTCGAAAAACCCATATTTGAATCATTATAAAATCAATTTAATATAGATATATTTATATATTTTTAAATTTGACAACATCTTATGAACTTGTCTTCTTGTATGAGAATTTGTTAAATTATATTCATCAATAATAAATTTTGGGATATGAATATTATTTCACCAAAAATATAAAGGTCTTCTTTAAATTGGAATCTATCTATAATTCAGATAAAATATGGAGACCTGCTGCCAGCAGATGGTATCCTTATACAAAGCAACGATCTCAAAGTGGATGAGTCCAGTTTAACCGGAGAGTCAGACCATGTTAAAAAAGGAGAATCGTTCGATCCCATGGTACTCTCAGGTGAGGGTTCTGTTTGACAGATCGAACATTAATAGTTAATTACTATTAATATTAGAATTGCAATTACAATGATTTATGTTTTAAAAGGTACACATGTGATGGAGGGTTCTGGAAAAATGTTAGTTACTGCAGTAGGCGTTAATTCGCAGGCTGGTATTATCTTTACTTTGTTGGGTGCTGCTGTTGATCAACAAGAACAAGAAATCAAGAAAATGAAGAAAGGTATGTAAATTCGTCTTCAATGCAAAACAATCAATATAAATTTATTTGATTAGTTTTGAATATTTTGGGATGACATAAATTTTAAAATTATCATTTTAAAAACAGAATTTTAAAGAAATAAATTCAATATAATTATTATTTCAGATATAATATTGAAGAAAGGAAATAATAAGAATAATTTTGTTTTCAAAATGATAATATACTAAATTTATTTGTGTCACTATAGTATTTTAAAAAATTAATCAAAGCTCGTTACTTCTCTCCTATAGAAAATGCTAGAAATTTTAGTCTGAATAAAAGAGATTTAACTAGTAATTGTTTTAAAAGAGTAGTAGCGGGTATTATAAAGCGCATGGCACAAAATACGTAAAAGAAACGTAGACGCATGGAGTTTATTTTGGATTGATGTGAGAATATTTTATTGTGAATTTAATTTTCCAATTACTTATGATATTTTTGTTTTCTTTGGCATGCATTTGCAATATTTTAAACAATTTTTTAAATCATTTGCCAATTTCTTTTTCTTTCTTTCTTTTTCTTTTTTTTCAAATATGTTTATAGCTTTATTATTATTATTAAAAGAATTATTAAACAAGAAAATTTTTATATAGTTTAATATAAAATAAATAATTTAAGTAGTAAATAGAATTTTTATAAGTTAAACATTATAAACATTATAATTTATTAGTTATTATTATTGTATGCTAATTGAAACTATTATATTATTAGCTTATCATATCATGCTTATTTTTTTTAGAGATATTTAAATTAGTTTGCATTTAATTGTAAATCTTAGTATCTCTATTTTATGTCTATCTACTTATCAAAGTTTTCTATTGAATGAGTTAAACATATTTTTTACCATTAATATATTTAGATCAATTCTTACTATGAATCAATGTATTCATTTCATAAATTATTAAAAATAATTTTTAGAGAATATGGAATAAATAAAATGAATCGAGTAATTTAGATGATAGGAAGGTAATTTTATGAAAAGATGGATCGAAAATATAAATTATAATTTGTTGATTATTGTAATAATATGTTGATAATTTGTTGAAAGACTTCATTTTTAAAAAAATTGATTTGAAAAATTCGTGATAAAGACATTTATTTGGTCATTTTATTGCATAAAATATCATAATAATTATTATAAATAACGATTTATTATTACAATATGAGACATATGAAATAAAAAATTTTAATAATAAATAATTTTAATAATTGACCAAACAATTATTGTAATTATTTTTTTCATTGCACAAAATATCGATAATTAATTAATAGTACATACTCGAATGTTTATGATCAATTTTCTTAAAAACAGAGAATCATTTCTTATTTTTATATGTTATTAGATGCTATATTTCTATATAATATTTAAAAATTAGAAACATAAAAAATTTTAATTTTTAAATATAATAGCAAGAATCGATCTTATTGCTATTTATAAGGGATTAAATACATTAATTTAAATTCAATTCTTTTTTATGATTTATGCTCTTTTGTATGTATGTTGCACAATTTGGGAGACCCTTTGAATGTTATATAATATATTTTTATAAATTTTATATTTCTATAAATGATTAATGACAAATACAATACAACAAAATACGGGTTAGTATTTATAAAAGAGAAATAAATCTTCTGTGCTGTTCATTTATAATAAGCATTACGTTAGGATATATAAGGATAAACTACACAGTTAGGATAGAAATTGAGATTAAGAATGAAAGAGAATTTACAAATATGGCGTAATGACTGGCATATTACATTTTTAGATAGATTGCTAATCAATTTTGTTTTGCATGCGTTTTTTTATCTAGAGGCTAAGAAGCAGCGGAAGAAGAAGTCATTAACAGGTGAATAAAGTACTATCATAAATTATTACTGTTCATTATTTCAATGTTCAATATTTACATATATATTAAACGAGCACGTGCGCGTATTTTTTTTTCCTCTTTTTTTTTTTAAATTTTAATTCACTTGTTTTTCTTTCTTTCTTTTCTTTTTTCTTTATAGATTGCCTTTTATTTTTCTAGAAAGTGCACATGACACAAAAAATTTTCAAATTATAATCAAAAATATATAAGAGAATTTCTGATTTTAAATTCTTCTTCTTTATATCACTTTGTCTATTCTGTTTATTGCATTATACATATACATACATACTGTATATGCATATGCAGAATGTTTTAAGACAGGTGATATAAACGAATAGAGGATTCTACATGCAAAAATGAATCGAAAGAAAAGATTATAAATTTTAAGTTGTATAAGACTTCATCTTCGAGTAAATCAAGTTTGAAAATATACAATTGCAATTATGAGTTAATTATTGATAAGAGATTATTCTACATGTGAAAATAAATAAAAAATTTAGAATAACATTTTATCGTTTGTCCTCGTTTTTTTATATATATATAAAATTGAGATTAAAAATAGTTTCAAATTAGATTTTCCCGAAAAGTAATCTTTAAATAGAAAATTTTTATTTTGTATTTTTTACTGAATTTGTATTTATTTTCATATGTAGAATAATCTTTTCTCAATAATTTACTTATATCATCAAAAAATGGCCAAATTTATGTACATTTAACAAATTTTTAAACTCGATTTTCTCGAAAACGAAGTTTCATATGAAAAAATATTATTTCTTTTTTTGATTTATCTTTCCATGTAGAATAAATTTTCATAGAGAGATATCCTGTATAGTGCGAGTCACATGTGTTATCAAGTTGTCTTCTCCAAAATTTAAAAATATTGAGATAGATATTGAGATGATTTATTTATTTAATTAGAGAGTTCATAAAAGTTAATCATTTAATAATGCAAAATAGTTTTGAAGAGATTCAAATAATTGCTCCTCTCTCCGAAATAATATTTTATTTTTCTTTTTTTAATACTGTTTGTATTATTTTCGATTATTTATATTTATATGAATTTATTTATATGAATTTTTCAAGAAGAAAATAATAATAATTAAATGTAAATTTCGATTTAGATTGTTATAAAAATGAATATATATATTTTGAATAGACAATATTGAATAGACAATATTTTGGACATTTAATATAAAATAATTCTCAAATCATATATTATTAATAATATGTTATTAATAATAATATATATAGAATTTAATTTTTTTCCCCTATTTAGGAAATGAAATTTTTCAATTTAAAGAATAAATAATCAAAAAATTTGCTAGAGTTTAAGCTAGAATTTAAACTCTATATAAATCATGTAATTAAAAATAACAATTATATCGATATATGATTTTAGAGGAAATAAATTATAATATCTTATGTGACTTACTCTGTATACATATACATATATATGTAACATGAAGACTATCTTATGTTTTTTAAAAATCAATCTATATTTTTTTCTTTCACTTCCGTTCTATTTCGTCTTCTTAGTATACCTCGTATGAAGTGAATGAGGAAAAAAAAAACATGAAAAAGTAGAATCGTATCTCATCCGTGCTTCTCTGTATCTTCTGTTACATTTGATTCTGTGAATGCTTTCAAATAGCAATGGATTTATGCATATTTAAAGAGGAATCCTAATCGCTACTATACACTTTTGTATAGCTTTTGATTATTATTTTTTTTTGTAATGCTCTCTCTCTCTCTCTCTCTCTCTCTCTCTCTCTCTCTCTCTCTCTCTCTCTCTCTCTCTCTCTCTCTCTCTCTTTCTCTCTCTTTCTCTCTCTATTTTATACACTTTATAATTATTTTACGTGTCTATGTTTCTCAACGTATAACATGTTATGCCTTTTGATTAACTCGTACGATTATTATCTCTCTTTATTACCGGCTTATATTATTATATCTATATTTCTTCTTCCCTTTCTTCGATAGATACTGATTACTAACACTAGTCACCAGTATCGTTTAATATCTTAATATTAGTTGAAAGATATGTAAATGCAATATATATGTAGTATAAATGTATTATAAGGAAACTCGATTCCATTATTTGCCTGATTCTTCTACATCTCAATGAAATTAATATATATATTAGGATTAAAAAATCAAATAATCCATGTTTTCTTAGTTTTCCTATCTTTGAAATATTATCTTTAAATCATACATATTTACAGTTTTATAACTGAAGCTCTTACTATTGCTCGGATATTCAGATATTGAATAGATGCAAATTGAATAGTTATAATCTCAAACCGAAATTCGAATATTTCGTCCAATATTACATCTAGATACGAAAATAAGAGTTCTACTAAGGATTCGAGTTATAGTAAAATTCTAATATGAACCCTTATCAGATCTTAACATTTTGACACGGTACTTATTCGTAATAAGCACAGTTGGGAATCGATCGTGAGCTAATGAGCTAATTAAATAAGAAATGAAATTCTTATTTAATTTCATTCTTCTGAACAACAATGAATATAGAAACAGTTAATGAAAAAATATCGAGATCGTATTTGAAATTTATAAGATACTGTTTTCACTAGATTCAGGGATGGAAATGATTATATATTAAAAAAAAAATCGAACACATGGCGAATAAGTACTGAATTTATATGAAAAAAAAAAAAGAAAATCACGCGATATATAAAAGTTAATTAACGGATATAAATAAAAAAAAAGAGATAAAAAAAGGGAATCGAGCTTCAAACAATAGTTATAAAGAAATTTAAATACGAATGTGTATGTTACTAATGAAACAGACGAAGAAATAACTGGGAACAGCCATGTGAGCACAGCCAAGCCCGAACCTGCGGAGAACCATCATGCAGTTAGCCACGCAGCTGAAGGAAAGAAGGAGAAGAGTGTTTTACAAGCCAAGCTAACTAAACTCGCCATACAAATCGGTTACGCCGGCTCGACCATAGCAGTGCTTACCGTTATCATTCTAGTCATTCAGTTCTGCGTTACCACATTTTACGTGCAGGGGAAAAGTTGGAAAAATACGTACGCTGGTGATCTGGTGCGGCATTTGATCATTGGTGTAACGGTACTTGTAGTTGCCGTTCCCGAAGGTCTTCCTCTAGCTGTTACCCTCTCCCTCGCTTATTCCGTTAAGGTAACTATATGTCAAATATATTATTTTAAAATTAGAAAATTAATCAAATATAGTTTGAAAAGCATTTAATAAAATCGATACAATATCGATATCTAAATCCTTGTACGAATGAGATGATATAACATCAATCGATCAAAAACATGTACTTTTGAGTACTTTGTAAATTTATTTATTTATTTATTTATTTTAGCTTAAATTAGATTATTTCTTTGTTTCTTTTTATGCTAAAAACTAATTTTTCAAATTGTATATATTTTATTTATCGCTGAAATCGTACAAAGAAAACTGTTGAATAATTGAAGAATTTGTATAATTTTCTATTTGTGTATAGAAAATGATGAAAGACAACAATTTGGTGCGTCATTTGGATGCTTGTGAAACGATGGGTAACGCGACGGCAATCTGTTCGGACAAGACTGGTACCCTGACAACCAATCGAATGACCGTTGTTCAATCGTACATTTGCGAAAAGATGAGTAAAATAACCCCGCAGTTTTCGGATATCCCGTCGCATGTCGGAAACTTAATGGTTCAAGCTATTTCTATTAATTCGGCGTACACATCCAGAATAATGCCTGCGCAGGAACCTACAGATTTGCCGCTTCAAGTCGGCAATAAAACCGAATGTGCCTTACTTGGATTTGTAATAGCCCTGGGCATGAACTATCAGACGATACGAGACGATCAACCTGAGGAAACTTTCACGCGGGTGTACACGTTCAATAGCGTTAGGAAGAGCATGTCCACCGCCATACCGAGGAAAGGTGGTGGATACAGGCTCTTTACCAAGGGCGCTTCCGAGATCATCATGAAGAAGTGCGTTTATTTCTTTTTAAATTTCTTTTTAGCGATCATTCATTCCAGATTAACTCTTTTATATTCGTTTGTATTCATGATGTCCGATCCTATAACATATATATCAAGAAGAAGTTGTTTTGTACACGCACAATGATTCATAAGATCTTAAATTAAAATTCTTGTCAATTGTTTCTATGATATGTTTCAACATTTCTTTGATCTTGATATTTTTTTTCATTGTTCTAGATGTGCCTTTATATATGGTCGTGAAGGTCATTTGGAAAAATTTACCAAAGAGATGCAAGAGCGTCTGGTAAAGAACGTGATCGAGCCGATGGCGTGTGACGGTCTCCGTACTATTTGCATCGCGTATCGCGATTTCGTTCCTGGAAAGGCAGAGATTAATCAGGTTCATATCGACAACGAGCCGAATTGGGATGACGAGGAAAATGTCGTGAACAATCTCACGTGTTTGTGCATTGTGGGTATCGAGGATCCGGTACGGCCTGAGGTGCCGGAAGCGATCAGGAAGTGTCAAAAAGCAGGCATCACTGTGCGAATGGTGACTGGAGACAATATAAATACCGCGCGTTCTATTGCTTTGAAATGCGGAATTTTGAAACCAAACGAAGATTTCTTGATCCTCGAAGGCAAAGAGTTCAATAGGAGGATTCGCGATAGCAGTGGCGAAGTACAGCAACATTTGTTGGACAAAGTGTGGCCGAGGTTAAGGGTGTTGGCTAGATCGTCACCTACAGACAAGTATACACTCGTAAAAGGCATAATCGATAGCAAAGCGAGCGTGAGTCGCGAAGTTGTTGCTGTAACTGGTGATGGAACGAACGACGGCCCTGCTTTGAAAAAGGCGGATGTCGGTTTTGCCATGGGTATCGCTGGCACCGACGTCGCCAAGGAAGCTTCCGATATCATCTTGACGGATGATAATTTTTCGTCGATCGTGAAGGCAGTTATGTGGGGTAGAAACGTCTACGATAGTATAGCAAAGTTCTTGCAGTTTCAATTGACCGTCAATATCGTCGCTGTTATAGTTGCTTTTATCGGGGCATGTGCCGTGCAAGATTCCCCTCTTAAAGCGGTGCAGATGTTGTGGGTGAACTTAATCATGGACACATTAGCATCTCTTGCATTGGCCACCGAAATGCCTACGCCTGATCTTCTTCTTCGTAAACCCTATGGTCGCACGAAACCGCTCATTTCCAGGACAATGATGAAGAACATTCTTGGCCAAGCTGTCTATCAGTTGACTGTAATTTTTATGCTTCTTTTCGTTGGTAATTATTACTGTTTTTTATTCGTTTTATCTTTGTACATATTTTCTATGTCATCTTGAATCCAAAGGATATCAAATAAGTTCATTATTCTTTTCGAACAATTCGATATTAATAGAAAAAAAAAGGAAAATAGTTCATATCAAATTAATATTTTAAATGATTTTATAAAAATAATTTCTTTTTTTAGATTTTAAGATTAATGAAACGGTTACATTCTTTCAATGGCGAAATATGTTTAATAGGTGATAAGATGCTTGACATCGAAACAGGCCGAGGAGTTGCGCAGGCTGGCGGCGGTCCAACGCAACACTTTACTATTATCTTTAATACATTCGTCATGATGACACTTTTCAACGAATTTAACGCTAGAAAAATCCATGGTCAGCGTAATGTCTTCCAAGGAATATTCACCAATCCCATCTTTTACACTATCTGGATCATGACATGTCTATCACAGGTAAATTATCTCACAGAATGCTTTTCCCCACTTAAAGATAATATCGATCGATAATATCATATTGGTACTTATGACCTGATAACTCATCATTTCTGTAATAAAGGCCGATGTTAAGATGATTGTGTATATATAATATATAATATAAAAAAAAAAATAATCTTTGGGCGATATGAAGAAATTATATAATATTTATAACGATACTATTAAGATTATCATTAAAACTATGATTATATATTTGACGATATTTTGTATCTCTGTGTTTGTTTCTCGTTCTCTTCATTATATATATATAAAATTAGGAATAGAAATTAATACATGTAGAATATTAGAAATCTTAAATATTACTTTGATAAATCTATAGTGAAATCTAGCATAGTATAATGTAGATTTTGAATCTATTATAGAAGAATTTATTAATACTTGTTTTTAGCTATCTATCAATAATTATCTTTTAGATAGAATATTACTTTTTTCTTCTATCTAATTAATATAATAAATTAATAAAGATTTCAGTTAAACAGAAACGGATGCAAGAGAAGTCGCTTTACATTTGGGTGATATCGCAATTATTATTTCTTGTATTCTTTTAATAAAATCCTACGTCTGTTTTCTAGGTAGTTATCATACAATATGGTAAAATGGCGTTCAGCACGAAAGCTCTCACATTAGAACAATGGATGTGGTGCCTATTCTTCGGAGTCGGTACTCTATTGTGGGGCCAAGTAATTACAACTATTCCTACGCGCAAGATTCCTAAAATCCTTTCGTAAGTTATAAACATATTCACGTAAAAAGATTACCATTTTTTTTAGTGTCTAGATGATAAGAGATACTTCTGTTCGGTTTAGCGGGCGCAGCCTTTGGCCTAATTTAAATAAAAAATAATGGTTTCGCCCATGTTGCGTTCTCGAGCAAAAAATATTTTAGAATGATATTTTTTTATTACGTATTCTTTTCGATTTTTTTTTCGTTTTTATCGTATAATTTTTTTATTATTTTTTTTTCTAATTTTTTTTTACCTGAAAGTCAAAGAGAATATTGAAAATCAATATATATATATATCGATCACTCTAAAAAGCATCTAGGAGCTATGAATTAAACCGATCATATTATTAATTATTATTATTAATTAAGAGAATGTAAAATGGGAAGAAGTACAGATTTTTTCTTACTTTCTTGCATTGTATGACGCGACAGGAACGCGTTACATTAGGAGTAAATTTCTTAACTAATAATAATATGAAAACTTTTGAAGCTTTTAAGAATGAATTTAACAAGCACGCGCTAACGTGTGTCTTGTTTATTAAATTAATTAACTTTAAAAATTGAAAGCATAATTACAATTTGAGTTCTAACGGGTTGTCATACGCAGCTTCTACGAGCTTTTATCGAGATCTTCCTAATATACGACAATCGCCTTTGCATGAACCTTTTTATCTCAATCGAATTGTTTATCAAGGAAGACTTATTATTATTATATATATTTATATTTATATATATTTAAAAGATGTTTAATAATTAAATACGATTCTTCTGCGTTTATCTATTGTGTACGAGTACAAAATCTCTTATTAGAAAATTGACAATGGATAATAGTTGTATAAAAAATATTGTATCAATTTTATATGTAATTTTTGAAAATTACGTTTATGAAAAATTTCCCTTTCTTAAATATTATATCTTCGATATTAATTATAGGAATTAATTTCTATTTTTACATAATTATGCACATATTTCTCAATATTTCTCAATATATTAGAAAATATATGGAAAAATATTCAAATATTTATGTACATATATTATTAGGACAATGTTTTCTGTTATACAACGAACATCCGTCATTATTATAAGCATTATTTGCATATAATTTATGAAATATAAGTGTAGCAACATCTATAGTGAAAAGACACTACCAAGATAAGTATCATTAGTATTGGTATCGTGTAAAGGTGTAATAGAAGGGAGATATGCATCGTGGAACTCATTAATTATTATTATTGATAGCTGTATATGATATATCGTAGCGCTTCTATTGGTTTATGTTTTCGCTTTTACAATTCCTTTTTCTATTGCTTTTGCTCGTCATATGTCTTTCACTCCATACTAATATACATACGCTTTACGTAGCATGCTCCTTAGATGCTCGGATATTGAAAGGAATTCAATTTAAATAATGATATGATGAACACTGTGATTTGAATTGAATACATTGGACAAGAATGATCGCGCGTGCTCAGTTGTTCCCTCGCTCCCCTCTTCTTGTAATTTTACGTTAATGCTGGCCAAGTGATAAAATGTTCCAAGTTTCTTCTAAGAAAGAAACTTTGAATGTTCAAAGATAGAAAATTGAATAAGAAAGTACCACAGTATCTGAATATAGATTGTATATATTTTTGAATTATAGGTAAAGAAGTTGAAAATTATTCTACAAAGAATGAATAAAGGGTTAATCTATATTGACAAATAATTATTCTCCGACAATCTGTAGATAATAGAAGATAAAATATATCCTGGGATAATTCACGATAAACTAATATTGGTCTATATGTAAGCTGATAAACTAAATGTGAACGCACGACACTTCCTGTATATGATCTGTGTGCATGGTCCAAGCAATATTACTCGACTGCTGACGAATAATGTATACCAATTGTTTGAGGATAATATTTATCAATGTAGATAAGTTTTTAAAATATTTTGAACTCAAAATTAATGGAAGAAATAAATATTATAAGAGAATGTTATAAAGTATCATAAAAAATTTAAAAAGATATTTAAAAATATCGTTATCTGGAATATTAATGTTATTGTGGAAGTAAAATTCTTAGAAATTTATGTATGTATTTAGATACTGTAGTACGTAGAATTTATAAAAAATGAGTATTAGTTTGCTTGGTGGATAGTAAACTGTTACTCGTGTCTTGTCTTAAAAAACTTAAACTTCAATATTTGCATGACTGAAGATCCTTCTCTGACGTCTACGTACTTGTTTGTGTGAAAGAGTAACTAATGAAAACAGCGTTTTGACGATTCACTGTATTCGTCACTCACAATATATCACACATGTATTGTAATATATTTGCGTTTTTGTTTGGTGCAAGGGATCTCAGTAGCGTGCTTGAACCGAGTTCAAGTTTATAAACTTTTGATTCCGAACTTCTCATGCAAAGCTGAAAATTCGGAATAATTAGAATTATTATTATAATAAGTGGTATTTTTGCGCTTAGCGCTTTATCTGTAATCACTCTATTCTCTCGCCGGAGCTGTTTCGACTATGTTCTTTCAATAACTTGTAACTTTTAACTATTTATCTCTGTCTTTCTCTCTTTTTTTCTGTTTCTCTATCTGTTTCTATGTCTATACATTATATATATTTCTCTCCTTCTTGTTTGTCTCTTCCCATCTCTGGTTTCGTTCTTGTTCTTTCTCGATCCCCATTTCTATTCATCATACGCACGGAGTCGAAAACTTTCTTCTTTTCAAACCGATTTTTTTTCATTCTCTGCATTTATTTTTCTCTGTCCGCTTAGGTCATTTCCCAATTCGCAAGATGAGATTAGGATACGAAAATACCTTGCGAATTGGGGTTAGTAATTTTCGCTGCTCTCGCGTTGAGCGCACTAACAATGATAAAAAGGCAAAATATATAAGAAAAGAAACGTTGGAAAAATAACGCAAACATAAATTAAATAAAAGAAATGGTTATCGATGTAGGATATATATGTGTATAATGGGATGCTTCTGTGTGGTTGTTCTGATCCGCAATATATAAGCACGTGTTACAATTATGAAAAATGAAGTAATGAAATATATGCATAATAATATAGGGTTCTATTCTCACATCTTTTAATATTAATCTTCTGCATTCGCGCTTTGTTGAAGCTTTTACTGAGCCATTTGTTGTAGGATATATAGAGAAGTAGTTGCGGATTTTTCTTGAGCTTTACTTGAAAAATTGTCCCTCCTGTACAGGTAACGGAGATCTTGCATCTCCCTGGATGAAATAACAGCACAAGTAACAGAGGAAACCAGAAATTGTACATACGCTATTTAAACTCGTTTCTGAATGAAAAAAAGAAAAAAAAAATGAACCAAAAAAAAAAAAAGAAGAAGAAAAAAGGAGGAATATGTTCAGAAAAAAAAATCGAATACTAAGATCTCAGACTTAATCTTAAAATTTACCAGATCATGTGGGCACCATTCCTCAAAACGTTTTAATCCTCCCTCTCATTATCATTGTATTTATTTTTTTCACTTTTTTTTTCTTTTTTTGTCAATTATATTTATCGCTGTGGCCCTTTCTCCTAACAAGCTCAAAAGTATCTCTTTTGTCATCATGCACATCACATGCTACATAGATATCATCCATACATACGATCGTTTTTCATCAAGGAAGCCGCATTTATCGCTCACTTTGTCCGCATTGCACCTCACATTGCATCCCCTCGTTCGTTGGCTCATTCTTTTACACGTCGCAACATTTTTCTTGTATGTGTGCATATATTACTGGCTGTTTCGTAGTTGCAGGCCTCTTCAGAAAAAATTTTTTTCAATAACATTATTTACTGAAAGCAAAATTCGTTAGAAGAAAAAAATATGCATATAATATATTACAATGTAATAGAATATATAAATAAGTAATGAAGACATATAAGAGAGCAACGTAAAAAAATGAATGTTCACAGTAAATTTATTTTAAATCACAAAAACTTATAATTATATTGAAACTATATGTCTAGCAACTCTGAAACAGCCTATATGTCTCTCTGTTCGTTTGCTTTCCTTTCTCAGCCACTTCTGATCACCGTTGTGCCACTGTCAGTCGATTATCCACTAAAAAAGAAAGAATTTAAATCAGCTAGCATCGTCGAAACCGTTAAAGAAATAACGTGGTTAGGTATCCAAGCTAAGGAGCGAGGGGAAAGATCGTAGAATTGTGAAAATTTTTGGTGCAGTGCGTCGAGGAGCCGGCTCTACGCGTCATCAGTCAGCCAAATCTTAAAAAAAAAAATCAAAATCTTTCTCTTAAAAAAAAAAAAAACCTACTTTGATTATAGACCATGTGTATAACAGGGATCGAGTGATGAAGAATTGGTTTCATGTTTTTTAAAAACAGATGGGGCCGCGGCCAGCCGGATGATATCAGTGCGATCAATCTAGGAGATGAGAAATTCGACCCTGACTCGGATAAAAAGCCGCGCGCAGGACAAATTCTATGGATCCGTGGTCTAACACGACTACAGACACAGGTAACTATCCCTATCTCTCACTCTCATGCCATCGCTCGGAAGTCAGCGTTCTCTTGGGTTCCCCTCTCCCTGTTCCTGGGATAAAGTTAAACAATATCAAAATAATACGAGAAAAAAGAGAAAAAATAACAAGATGGTTTGAAAAAAAAAGAAATATTAATAAACAGTCGCACACGCGACGTTCCGATTTTTTCTTTCTTTGGCCTCGGTTCGATGAGTCCTCCGTCGTTCTGGCTCCGAATTCTAGGCATTTTCGCCACCAGTCGGCTATATTCAGCATTTCTGTTGAACGACATATATTTGTCATCGACCGTATTATAACAATTATTATTGCGATTATTATTGCATATATCATCATAGAATCATGTTGTTCTCTTTTTAATTATCTTTTGCGCAGATGACTTATTATATTGTGAATGAATCTTCACAGACAAGAGATTAAGAAGTAATGAAGAACAAATTGAAGTTAGTCTGTATCTTGCTTAATGCTGTTTTTAATTATTCATGAAAATTTTTCATAAAGAATTATTGGATTGAAAAAAATAAGGATATAAAGTTATATCCTTATAGTTGTTATATCTCTATTAATTAATATCAAGTGATATCCATTTAATTTTTTAATTTTGTATTTATTGTGAAGAAGCATTCATGCAGTGGCATAATCTGTGCATAGGCATATAATCAAAAAATATATATATATGTTTGTTTCACATATATACGTTTTTTAATTTTTTCATTTAGTTTTTTATGTTTGAAAACGTTGTTTACCTTGGTTTGCATTTTCATTTGAGTTCTTTGCCGTTACCTCGATGATGCGTACCTCATGTTTTAGCCCTTTGATCTTACGATATATCCTGCATTAGTTACAGAAAAAAAAAAAAAAAGAAAGATTAACGTAAATCGTGCGCTCCTTATGTTGAGGATTGAATTGAAGAATTATAAATTCAATCTGTTATTTATTTCAAATCATTCTCTCTATTTCAATATTTGTTTCGGTATTTAAATCTTTTATTGGATTTTCTAAAGTTCATCAGATCTTTTTATAATCTTTTTATAATCTCATTATTGTTGATTTTCTTAATCCTTTATAAAATGTTGGAATGATTAATTTCCTAAAATTATAAGTTTCTATAAATCTTAAGCTTTTTATCTTTATTTCATTTATATTATATATTTATTTATATAGTATCTAATTGTATCATATTTTATTTATGTTTCTTTTCAGATTATATTTCAGATTATCTTATTTTTCATATTAATATGTTTATAAAGAGTTAATGAATTTATTGTCACTTGATTTCAGATATTCTTTCAAAAAAAAAACACACAAGAAATTTAAAAAATCCAGATACTAATATTATTTTGTCTCATTTCATAATCTCTTTGACATTATGTCTTTCCATCATTACTATCATGGCCATGTTTTTTACAGGATGTACAGGACTTGGCTTCTTTATTAAATATAATCATACTTGTTAATTCAGCAAATAAAATGAAAGAGGTTAAATTAAGGCATGAGAAAATAAATAATTAGATTAATCAAATTGGATCAAATTTGATCTTTATTCATTATTTTATGTACACAGGTTTCTGTTAACCTCTGTTGCCTTATTGGCATTTTCAGTAAAAAAACATCTTATTTTAACATAAATTTAATTAAACGAAATATAGCAATTAATCTAATAAGTTTATTAAAGGTAATTATAATTTACCAGGGACGAGTAAGACATAAAAGTAGTTATAATAGACTTCTTTAGCTTGTATCAGTTTCAGTATTATTGGCTAATTATTTGGGATCCCTAAAACCCAAGCACATAGATATTTTAGATAGTTAATCATTAGTTTGCCCGATATAGAGACAAAAATTTGATGATTTAGAATTAAATTTAGCTTAAGCAATCTATAGTTAGTCTTCAATCCATTTCACTATCCTGAAGTTCAATTTATTATATCTTCTTGCAAAATAGATTTTGATTCTTGGAGACAATGTCATAGAATTGAAGGAAGTAAGTGCTTTTTATTTCTATTTAAATATTAATCCAAAAAATTTTAATTATAAAACATAGTATGAAATAAATTAAAAAAAATCTGCTTTGGAATAAATTATTTTAATAATAAACTAACATTAAAATTCTCTGTAATAAAAATTGAGATTTAAGTGGAACCCTACTATAATAGATATTTTGTTGAGATTTTTATTAATTTAATGATATATAAATTAAATTAAGAACAATTAATATAAGAAAATTTGTGGAGTTATTTTACATTTAAAAATTTAGGAATCGATGCTCGAGCGAGAGTCGGAAAAGGACAACCCTTCTTTATCAATGCCGTCTCTCGTTTTTTTTTCCTTTTATTTTTTTATTATTTTATTTTTCTTAATGGGAACGGGTTAAAACTGATGAAGCTAGCGCATACTTGACCATACTTGTGGCTCGTGATCGTGTAAATTTCTTATTTTACACTATTACATGGCTACTAATATTATATTATTAAAATATCTATTGGACATACGATAAAGAACTTGTTAAATATTAAAATATTTGATCAATTAATATTTGTTTAAATTATTTGACAGAATGATCGCATAGTCCAAAGAGTGAAAAGGAAAAAGAAGAGTAAAGTTTAATCATGATAATTTCTACTTTCTTTATTCTGTTTACTTATACTTCACTTTCTCTCTTATTTCCTTTCTTCTTACTCTGATAACACTATTCTTAATCTAGCACAATGATAAAAATAGAATTGAAAAAAATGTTTGAAAAAATGTTATGAAGCAACAATTACACATACACACATATATATATGTATGTATATATATATATATATATATATATACATATACACATACATTCGTATATATATATACATATATATTATACATAATATATGTATATATATATATATATATATATATATATAAAACTATACAGAATATAATTTCTTAAAGAAATTACATTTTTTAAATTATTATAAAAACAAACAGAAAACAAAAAACAATATTATAGATCCATTCAATTAAGCTAATTACGTAAATTGAATATGTAACCTACTTTCAGACGAGCAAAAGAACTCTGGTGCAGAATGTATCTGTGACAGGCAGATCCCCCTCTCAGGATTACTATATGGTTAGTCCGCAAGTCCAATCTCCGCACTGTTTGACCGTTCTTAAATATTAATTCTTTATTATAATTATGATCTGATTTTATTTTTAATGGTTTTGTTCTTTTTTTTTTTTTTTTCCATTAACCAGTTTAAGTTTTTCTTCTTACTGGTGCTTTATGTTTGACGTACTTCATTACTCTTTTATCCAAGTCTATCTTTATCTCTATTAATCATTACTTTCTTTCTTAACACCAATTTAAATTTACTTTTATTTTCATTTGTGTAATTAATCTTTGAAATTATGTTTTAATTTATCGCTTCTTAGTTTTATAATTTTAATTTATATTTTTAGTTTGTAATTTTTTTTCTTTTATTTTCAGTTTATTTTTTCTTATTGATTGTCTGCCATTTCAACATGTATTTCTCTCGCCTGTCTTTATCTTTCTCTCTCTGTTTCATTTCGTCGCAGTTCTGCTTGCGAATCGCGAGCTTCTATTCGTTTCGTTCGCGCAAATCATGCTATTTTCTTATTTTATTTTCCGCAGTGCGACATAGCGAAAAAAACATGACATATATTGGATAATTTTCTTGTCCCTTGTTCCACGCTGCTATTTTTTTCTAATTGTCCCTATCTACTTTCTGTATTTTTCAATACGTATTACTTAAATTAAGATCAGTCACTTTGTTTCAGTTAAGAGAATTAGCTAAGAAAAAAAAGGACAAAAAAGATAAGTCTTGAAGGGAAGAGAATTCTTTAAACACCAAATTTCAAACCTAATCCTGCCCTACCTCGAATTTAACCAGCACTTTACTCCAGTATTAAATTTGAAACAGAATAAGTATTACAATAGGTATTTAAATTTCAATCATATCAGATTTAACTTTGAAAGAATTATTAGTAAGTGTTTTCTGTATTTTCTTGATATTTTTCAATTAGTTATAGAAATATTTATATTTATATTTAATTTATATTTAATATTTTTTAATTAATAATATAGAATAATGAGAGGAACGTTTTGTATCTAATGAACATATGTCCAATCCCATCTTGAAGGAAATAGATATTTGCTATTGAGCAGTGTATTAGTATTAATATATATGACACATTGCATAAATTGTAAGCTTTTTTCTTGTATTTGCATCAATCTCGTTATCATAAAATAAAACCTTGTTATCATAAAATAAAGTGACATATGTTTTTTTGATTACATATGTTCTTTTTATTATTCAGTGATACTTCCAGTATTTACAGTATAATTAATCTGTAATCTTGAAATAATTGTATAATACAGTGTAAAAATGCATTATTGTAATAATTCTTTTTTTAAATGCAATCAGTAATATTTATGAATTTATAAAACAACATAATTGTCTATTACGTATTTTATTAATTAATTTATTATATTTTTATTAATAATTGCATTATTAACATCTATACTTTTCTACTCTTCTCTTCAAGTACAAAATGAAAAGGAATTTTTTATATTTTTTTATTCATATGTTTCATTTGATTTTTATTAATTATCTTTTGATTTTTTTATTTTTGTTTAAAAAAGAGTTTATTAATATCATTTTAAAATTTTAAAAGACATTTCTCTCAATATTCAATTTTAAAGTTTTTCTTTTGTATTCATTTTCATTTTTTATTTTTTATTTTTTTTCTTTTTTCATTGATTTTAAGGTGTTGCATGCACATCTGTGCGTATGTATGTACGTATATAAGTTGCCCGTATATACGTGTATATACATAAATATATGTATATATACACACGTGTATGTAAAATGCATGCGCGTATGTGTAAGTACGCGTATATATATGTGTATGCGTATATATGTGTGCGGAACACACATACACGCGCGGCAAGGTACGCTTTTACAATTCTTTTTTCTGTCTTCGTTTCATTTCATTTATTAAAACACTCGGTCATTTTATATAAGATATTTAAAATTTAATATAAATGATTTTAAAATTTTCAACTCTCCTATAATATATTCATATAAAAAAATATTATTACAGCTATACATTATAATCTTCATCCCTCTTCATGAAACTTTTATAAATAGAAATCACCATATCTTCAAAAATAGCGGAGATATACATATTCATTAACAGAATCATCGAAGTGATTTTTATTTTAATAAAATCGTTGATTTTTTTAATAATGTATTTATTTGAATTTCTATATCTCTACGAATTTCTTTTTAATCTATTTCATATAATTCTTTCATATTAATTTTTTTTTTTTTTACATTTGGGAACTATTTTGTATATTGTAATATATTATGAAACGATTAATAATTTCTTATCATATATAATCTTATGATATGAAAATTTTTATGATCTTTATAAATGAATTTATATTTATATCGTTATTTATTTTTCAAATAGGTATATAATTTTTTTCCCACTTTTTTATCTATAATAAACAAAAATATTTATTAGTAATTTTTATTAACAAAAATATATAGAAAAATATTTTTATGTTTATATAATTTTATTTTTCAATATCTTGAATTTTAAAAATTTTTTGAATACTAATTTTGTTCTAAATATTTTAAATCAATACACGAGCCAATGCATCATGAACAATTTTCACATCATTTCTAAAACAGCTTTTAATTTCTTTTTCTTCAAAATAATGAGGAATAAGACAAATTTCTTCTTTAATGAAACTTCACACAATATATCATTCAAATATTACTCTTATAACAAAAAGCTACATATAATTGTAGAAGTAATGTAAGCTTGTGTAAAGCTTCATCATCTTCATTATTACCACTATTATCCTACATACATATATTAACAATTTGTGATTTTTATATACTCAATATAGAAAAAAAAAGCAGCTACGATGATTCTGAATTTAAATGCATAGACAACTTTTCTTTTATGGAAGCTTATCTACAACTGAAACGTCAACACAATTTATTATGCACTCAGGAATTAAGCAGCCTCAGAGTACCTTGTACGTGTGCTATGCGTGTGAATTGCATGCAAGAATTTACGCGTCAGGAATCTACTGTGTTAAAAATAATATGTAATGTGAGTAACTGTCAACATGACCTAACCAGATCACAAACCAACAATGACACGCTAATTGCATTCTGTGTGATTCTCACGGAAAAAGCATATATTATATAACTTGGAATATATGTGTCCAGCTATGGATACCTAAAATTTCATATGGCTGATATCTGCTCCTTTTTTATCTCTCATTTCTGCTCTTTAATCGTTGCAGTGTGTGCCAGTCTTGCTGTGATATACCATATTATTAACATGTATATGATGGATGATATATATCATAATGCATCATATGTCTAATTGATGTGCGTGTGCTGTTGAATATAATGATGTACATGCACAAGTCTGTCTGTTTATCTATATGTTCGTCTCTATCTACCGTATACATGACAGTCGAAACTCTTATTAATAAGGAAAGAAAACTTCAAGATATTTAACAGTCAACATTTATCTATACACATATAAAATCTTAAACATATGATATATTAATGTTATAAACATACATAGAGAGTTTAATCCTTTTTTTTTTTTGCAAATTTGAGGCGAATGTGCATTTATATTATACAATTCTACTTCCTTTGGTTGAAAAAAAGGAAGAAAACTATCAAAGATAGTCTTCAAATCAAAGGAAGCTAAGAATAATTAATAATAATCCTGGAGTTTCTAAATGAAAAAATTCTTAAAACAGTTGAAAGAATAAAATTAAAAATATTGAATTTACATTGTTTTAAATAAATTTATCTCGCTGAAGATTTTTATGATTCTTCACTCATGACTCTGATTAGTTTCCAGGTTGCTGATCATATCTTTTTTTTGGAGTTATAAAAACAACTGGCCTTTATCTCAAAAGTATTTGCATGCTGCAATTGGCCATTCAATTCTATGTCAAGCTTTTCAAGCTTTGTTCATTACACAAAGGTTCGAATTACTTTGTGTATCGTTCGATCTTGATGATATTGAGAAATATTGAAAAATCCTTATGCGATCATGATTTGCAAATATAATCAATTCAATATTAATGCACGTATTAAGATCAATTCTCAATTCTTCAAGAGCCGATATTCCAAGTGATTTTTGATCCTAAACACGAGCAGCTAGCACGAAGCCTCGTGTACTTCAGGATTCTCTTCCCTTTTATACACAGAAACACTTATATATCTGCAAAAAGACACATTAAGAAGGCTCTTAATAACTGGGAACTTGACTAACAAGAACGAAAACCTCAGAAAAAATAATCTACAATAACAGATACAAAGAAACAAAACCAATAGTAATAATAACAGACACATAAGTCAGTATATCAGGAATTAAATACTGACGCAAAAAAAAAAAAACACGCCTAAAAAGCAATGATATTATGGAGAAGATAGAAATTAAAACTTATGGTATGATTTGTGGTTTGTTAGCCAGCGGAACCCATTCGGGAGACTGAGGTATAACGGGGCGGCAGTCTTGCTCGCCGCCACACTTATCCTGTCGGAGTACAAACAAGTACGTAGCTCATGTAGATCGCCTGCCGTTAATAATACGTTATATCGTCAACTTTGCCATACGTACGCATACACAGGACGGATTGTCGACGTACGTACGGTGTGCTGAGAGAAACGTCGCTATCGAACCTTGTTTTCAACGATAAATAATGCCTACCCTTTTGCTAATGTGATTACTTCATAAAAAAAAAAGTTAATTTTTTATAAAGAGAAATATTAATTATAAAAACTATTTAATTTGAATTGTAACTCGTTTGAAGATAAAGAGTTGCAATTTGAAGATAAATAGAAAGTTTTAAATATATTTAAAACATGAATATTAAAACATATATTATGTATTTTATTACACTGATTATTTATAGGATTTTTGGAAATTTAATTTGATTTTCTTAGAGAAGAAAAGCTTAAAAAGAAAAAAAAAAGATAATTCTATGTATCGAATATAAGAATAAACTGAGAAATATTTGAAATTTATTTATAGCGAAAGGGCCTTAATTTAATTAATATTATCTGGAGAAAAGAAAATTTATAGTGAAAAGCAATTAAGCAGGAACGAAGGCGACGATTCCTTAGTACTGATGCAGTGAACGATTTTCGTCACACCACTGTGTTTTTGTGTAGTGGGTATGAGCTGGTCGGTGGAATCGATGGAAGAGCCTCTTATGCAGGTAGACCACCGTCCACCCGCCCTCTTTTTTCAGTAGTCTATAGTTGTCTGATATGATTGTGTGCTGCGTGTATTTTCCTCATATTGTGTCATTTTCATACTTATTCTCATGATATAATAATATGCAACTGTTAGAACAAGAAAAAAAAAGAAAAAAAAAAAAAACGAAAGCGAGTATTATTTTTTCGTGGCGATTGTAGTACCTGTTTTTAAACACGACCATCCTTCTTTTGGTATCGTACGTATACTCGCACGAGGATTATAAATATATCTCGACAAGAGGTATTTATTCAGCTTTTTAAAAGTTCTGCCTGGTCGAGCAGAATCTCTCCTCTCCCCCTCACTCTGCTGCTTGCGTTTCTGTATGTGTTTGTTTCTCCCGCCGCATTCTATTTTCTGGCTGAAGATTTCGGATTCCGGCAATTTGTGAAAAGTCTTCTTTTTAGAACATGTTTGCAAGCGTGCGATCGCGATAACCTGCTTTGTCTTTCTGTTTTTGCAGATAATCTCTAGGAAAAATTTTCACGATGTACCATTGTCAAAAAAAATGTCCTAGACCTTTCTTTCTGTCCCGTCAGAACAGTTTCTCTCGAATGAATATGTCTCTTAACTTTCTTCAATCTCATATAATCCCTTGCCTCCTTCTATGCCATTTGTTGATTATGGCTAAATTATTACGAATTATCAGGTAGATTTGCTTTTTCTGCAGTTTGATTTTCCATGAAGAATTTTTAACTCTGTGCGAACCTTATGAAAATGAAGAAATATAACTGATTAAATATCTCTTGGCACAATATTTTCTGTTTAAATAAATTGCGAAATTAGAAATTAATGAATATGAATCGGTATAAAAATTGATTATCTTTAATATAAAATAAGATGATTTTATGGAATGAATTAATTATGGAATAAATTATATATAACTTATGAATGTTTATTTAACATTATATAAATTCTTATCATGCATATTATATCATATATGAGATCTGAAGAATCTCATTTTGCTAAGAATCGATATAAAAGATTTCAAAGATTTAAATTTATATAAAAAATAATAGTTCAGAGTAAAAATAAAATTATTTAATTCATTTACTTTAAAATCATTAAAAATTTAATAGAAAGTAACCAGGAATATATTATACATTTATAGTAATATTTAATATTTAAATAATTTTTTAACTGCACAAGAAAGCAATTTATCTGAAAGCAGTTATAATCCAGTTTATATGTTTTGATACGATATGTGAGTGTGCGTGTGCACGAATGCTCACGTTTGCATCGATTTTGTGTTTACCCGATATCTAACATGGCATTGCGCGAATGGTATAAAAAGGTTGAATTTATTTGCAATGATTTTTGCATTCTAAACTAGAAAAAAAAAGAAGATCTCGTCAAATAAGAAGCTTCTAGTAGCTACAATTATTATTACTATACAATTACGATGTATTGTAATTGTTATAAAATTACCGGCATGTGATTCTTTTGGTGTTTCCGCCTTCTCGAATGAACGATCTTGATTTATCAGATTATCAGATTGGATTAGGCTTCTTAAGTCCGATTTTCGAAGGATTAAGTATCACACGTTATGTTTTATAAATTTGGAATTTATCTAAATAATCTATTTATCTAATGTGCAATTATAAGAAGAATTGAGAATTATATTTTATATATATATAATCTTTCAAAGTGAAAAAATATGTATTTATATTGAACTATTATAAATATTATGGCATTTAAAATACATAATTCTATTTTCAGTGCCATTATATTATACATTGATTATTGATATACTACTTATATATTGAGGCTGTGATCAGATTATGGAATAGACTGAGGTTTGACATAAAGAAATATCAAAACATTTTTTTGAAAATGTTTTTGATAAAATGTAAGGAATGAACTTTATGAACTAGTTCTTGAACTAGACAAAATATGTTAACTGCTGGTGTTCACAAGAAAGAGAAACTTGAATCTGCACAATAAGATTATAGTAGAAATCAATTTATTGCCATAAATGTGGAATGCAATTTTATTTAAGTAGCATGATCACAAAAAGAATTAATATAAAATCACGAAAATGTTCATTAGAATGTTTTCTAATTTATAGAATTTTCCTTCTATTTCTATCTTTCTATCTTTTTCTCTTCAGAATGTACACACACATATATACATTCTTTCACTCTCTGTCTACTAATCTGACTATCTGTTTCTCTGTCTGTCTGTCTTTGTCACTATCTTTATACTGATTTTTAACTTTACACGCTTGACTCTTTTTACGGTCATGATTTTAAGCGTGTGCTTCATCAAAACTAGTCTCTATTTTAGGATTCAATTTAGGATTTTTAAAAAAACCATTTTTAATTGACTTCAAAAGAAGATGTTTTAGTACTTCAAGCCAGGTTCTATATGTGAAAAAAAAATATACTGGTTCAAATTATTTTAAATAGCTTAAAATTTTTGTTTTCATCCTTACTTAACATTTTTAATCCTACATTTCAATCCTGAATATATTTAAAAAAAATTGAATATTTTTTCTTATATATTATTCCAGTTTAATTCGTATTCTAAACTAAATAATTCTAATTTCGAAAAAATTTTATTCAATGATTAATCAATTTGATGTATTATTTCTTTTTAAGAGAGGCTAGTGTAGTCAATTAATCAAAAGCAAGATGTGAAGCTTTTGAAATTTAATATTTCAGTATTCAGGTTTATCCAGATCTGGTAATACTATTTAGGGGATGAAAAATAGTCCCTTCGAATTAAATTGTGTATCATTGAGAAGCAATTAATTTATAATAATGGTACGTAATGAAGCAAAGAACTCGTAATTAGTTCCTTTTTTTTTTATTTGATCTTTTCTTCTTTGATCTTTTGCCAGAATAAATAGGTACGCACAGTAAAGGTAGATGCGCGCATGTACGCCTGGCTGTAGAGCCACGCCCGAGAACGCAGTCATTTAGATCTGAACTCGGATGAAATGCAACCAAGTCCACAGCGAAGAGAACAACCCACCCGATGTGCACTATTAGACGAACTATATACACATGTATATATTACACTATTAGAGAAAAATCTACAAATCTATACACGAAATTTATCCCCGCAAGAAAACCGGAAATCTCTCCCTGCGAAAAAAAAGAAAGGAAAAACATGGATGAAAAATACATATATAGAACAACAATTGAATAATCATAAGGAATAATCATCAAAAAGAAGAAAAAGTATGAAGATTATATACGTACTTATATGCAGATTTATTGATATATTCATGGGATATTTTTGGAAAATTGATTCTACAGATTAAAACAAATACAAAAGTTAGTGTATGAAAATATTAATTGAGATTCATTTATTAAATTTATAAATTCAATTTTAATTAAATTATAAGCAATTTAAATTTTTTTCAATTTCAATTGCTTATAATTTAACAAAACAAACAAATCTCGATCAATATTTTCATATATCAAATTTTGTTTTTTAACTTTAGAATTGATCCTCCAAATCCTATTAATATATTTAATACTCTGTATACGTGTATATAAACACTATATGTACATATCTTATATAGTCTTTATATCATAGAAAGCCTAATGAACAACATAAGTATTGACACACACAAATTGAGATAAATACAAATATGACATGCTTGTGTGTCGCTGGCTTGCCTCCTCGCTTCCTGATAGAACATCCTCTTCCCTGTTTTTGCAGCTTCGAGTAATCAGAGCGTTCAAGTCGACTCTAGAAGATTTGGAGGAGCGTCGCTCTGTCCATAGTTTACACAGCTTACACAGTATGCGCAGTTCACGCAGCCACACTGGGCCCCGACCACTTTCTGACTTCACATACATTGACGAAGACCCGACAAACAGTGCGCTGAACGCCAGCAAGGGCAATTTGCCGAACAAGACCGCCGAGGATCATACGACCGCCAGGATGAACAGCTCTACGTCACCATTGTTGCTCAGCGTTACGGGATCAGGCATCGCGTACAACCATCATAATACCACCATAAACACCATCAATGACAATAGATCCTCGTCCAATAGTGCCCTAAACCAGGCCCAACAACCCAACCATACGCAGATGCAGAGTAGCAACAACAGAGACAGCAACACAGGAAATTCCCTGCTTCTCAGCTCCAATAATTTGGCCATCCCGGAATTGACGAAGCTCGTGCATGAAACCAGCATTTAAAAGGCAGCTTTGCGTGTCACCACTGTACACCATTAAACTTCCCATTTTTTCATTATTATATCCCTCTCATTTTTCTTCCTCTTACTCTATATATTGTCTGAATCATTTTTGTTTTGTACTTTTTTTTTTATGTTTACACCTTCTCTTTATCTCTTTATCTTTTTACTTTTTTATCATTACGTCTGCTATCACTACTATATTTTCATTTTCAATCTCAACACTATCTTCAGTTGTATACCATTTGCTATTTGTGTTTCTTGTTCGAGCTCCTTCGCGCGACAAATATGGGTTTTCTTGTCTTAATAATTTACTTATAATGATTATTTTAAATGATACTCATTGATGTATGATATCACAGACTTTTTTTAGTGACCTTGCAATGCTGAGAAATACTTGACTTTGGATGTTCATTTCGGCTATTGTTATCTATATTGTTTCTTTTCCGTGTATTTTTTACTTCTTAAAAATCTACTATATTGTTACTTTTATAAATATTTATCTGTCTCTTCTCGGTTTCTACATTGAATTCTACGGTATTATCTCCTGTATTTTTTGGGCTACAAGTTCTTTAGGACACTGTTATTTGACTTGTGAAGAATTTTTTATTCTTTGCATTTTAACATTGTCTCTTTTCTTGTATTGAGAGTATTTTAAGTATTATGAGAGTGTAAATTTTTATTCTCAAGATTTTACAATTTTTTAAGGCTACATCTCATATTTAATTACCATTTTTATTTTAGCTTTTCAAACTGGTTTTTACTTCAAATTATTGATTTTATTCTTGTTATTTTTTCAAGTAAGGAATTTTTTATTCTACGATATAATTCATTTTTCTTCTCCTTCGTTTTCTTCTTTCTTCTTTCATGGAGCTTAAATGAAATGCTCTACTTATTGAAGGAACACGTTATTTGCAACGCTCAGGCATCGCTTCTTTGCAATTTTAGGAGAAAGAGAGAGCTACAAGTACTTAAGGTTCATTTTAAAACAGAGATCTGTTTAGGCTGTCCGTTCAAGCTTCTTCACGTGATAATTCAGTTCATCAGTCTCTTTTATGTTCTCTTTTCTCGATACCGAGCACAGAATACATATTTTAGCTTCATTTCGATATTACTTAAAAAAAAAATTCAGAATTCTTCAGATTATTTAAGATTTTTCTATTCAATTAAAATTATTTTTTTTTCAATTTCGTTGCAAAATATTTTAATGTTAAAATTTAAGTATTATTTATAAGTCAGAAAAAGGAATCTAAAACTTAGAGTTCAAGCATTTAAAATTCTCTGCTCTGAATCAATTATATTCTTCACTTTTGTTCATTTTTTCTTATTTAATTTATATCATTTTATATATGAAACCAAATATGTTTTATTGAAAACATTTTAATTTCAAAAAA
This sequence comes from Apis cerana, assembly GCF_029169275.1. NCBI lineage: Eukaryota > Metazoa > Arthropoda > Insecta > Hymenoptera > Apidae > Apis > Apis cerana. The sequence continues at coordinate 6,304,495 of NC_083859.1, read as the reverse complement.
CAATATTTAATATAATCCATTAAAAAATGTTAGGCTGATTATCTATTGTCTGCGTGCACGATGATCTGCCTTATATGCTTGCTTGCTTAACTATGTTTCTTCGCACACTATTTGTTCATTATATTTACATATCCTACTTGCCTGCTTATTCGCCATAGAACTTAATCTAAACAGAGCAGTTTTTATTCAATTTATTTTTATCAATAGAAACAATTCCATTTGGTTTTCAAAAGAAAACTATTTTTATTATTTTTTATGAATGAAAATATGTCATGATGAGTTAAAAGATGCATTGGTCTCTTTTAGAATCTTCTTAAAATCTATTATTTTAATAGAAAATGTACTTATGTTCGATTTTCTCTTTGAAAACCTATATATATATATATATACTATCAAAAACCATTATTCATTATAAAAATGGGCTTCTATGATTTAAGAAAAGTTGAATGCACTTTATTATCTTTCAAAGATAAATTAGGAATCATAACAAATCGTTATGATTTAACACAATTCACTTGTAATTGTCTTTAGTTGATCTTTACTATCTAGTTCATTTGGAATATCGTACAGGGTGTTTATAAAGTCTATGTTTTTTTGTAGCATATTTCAGGAAACCTTATGTTTTATTTCTATATTTAATTCCTTTATTAAATGGATTGAAATCATTGAACACTATTAAATTTGTGTCATTTCTTAAGCTTAATACTAAATAATGACAGTGGTACTATATTGTGCTTAAAATAAAATGAAAATTAAAGAAAAATAAAATTTTTAATTTTATAAAATAAATTAAATTTAATAAAATAAATTCTCTAATGATTTTGTATAATATATAATACAAAAATTAATATTGATAAGCTATAATATAAGAAATTTGTATCTACATAGATCGTTTAACAATTTAACAATTTTAACATTAAACGTACTACAACCGATCAAATGAAATGGTTTTGAAATTTGTTTCGATTTTCTGTATAAAGTGTTGGTACATTTAATATTAATTACAATTTTAAATTTAATTGGATTTTTAATTGATAAATATACTCATGATTCTATTGTTAAACAACTTATTATTTCTTTTTTTATCTTATTTTTATTGAAATGAAAAGCAATAAAATTCTATGAATTTCAAAAACAGTTCAAGACTCCATAGACACTCTGTACGGATTCATTTTTTCATTTATACATTTAAAAACAATCTTTCTGTAGCTCGGTTTTTCTAAAACCTGTCAAACTCTCCATGAATAATCTAAAGAGATTTCATACAAGTGAAATAGGAATAAAATCAGAATATAGTATATTATGAAAAAACGAGGCTAGCAGCTGTAAAACAATCAACTTATTGACTCTTATGGTCTGTCAATAAAAAAAAAAATATGAAGAACACAATTCGTTCCTTTTTTCAGTAGAAAAGCACAAAGGATTTTGCGAAGAGCAATCAAAGGAACGACAATAAAAAGATGTACTTAATTATGAGATCGGATCTCTAACTATTGTTCTCTTCTCCTTATTATCTTCTTTTTTCACTTAAAGATACGGTGAAATCTTAATTCATCTACTTTGCATCATAAATCACTAAACCATTATTTTCAATTTTTATGTTAAAAACTGTAAAATAATTAAATAAGAAAAAGTAAATAATTAAAGATTAAAGAGAAAAGAAGTAAATGAGGAAAATTTAAAATATCTCCATAGAAAAATTCTGGAAATAAAATTTAATGTTTCATTGCGCAACTTTATTAAAAATTATTATTGATAATAATATTGATAATCATTTGAGTTTATTTTGATACGTTTGGATAACAAATGAGAAATATGGCAAACTTATTTTTTTAAATTCCATTTAGATTAATGAATCGTGGTCAATTTTTCTTTGTTCCATTTTTTTAACTTTTTAAATGTTTCGCACAGATGTGTAACGTGTAAAACACATCGACTTAAAAACTATATATATCCACTGCCAAGGTTGCGAAGAAAATGAAAAACGAATATATTAATATTTCATGAGGAAATTAAATAAATGAAAAAAAAAAAATAGTCGCGATAGGTCTTCTCTCCTGATTGCAATGATCAGTTAAAAATCATAATATATGTTTCTTAATTATTAGGCTAGAAATATTTTTCATAAAGCTTCTCAGTTTAAAATTGCATTATAATTGATGATGAAACATCAGATTATTCTGTACATAATATCCTATTATAATTAAATTATTGAATTATGAATTCTAAGAAATATGTTTCTGATTCTATTTTAAATATAATGGTGATTTTCTATTGAATCTCTTATTTCCGATGGAAGAAAATTTTCTTTTATAGATTATAAAGTCTTAAAAAACTAATTTGAAAGTTGAAAATTTTAATATATTGCAGTCTAATAACATTGATAATTCTATGAGAACAAAAGATATTTCAAAAAATACTTGTTACATTATTAATGTACTGCAATATATTAAGATATAGTACAATATATTAAGAAATATACATATAATACAATGATCTTCAACTGACTGTCGTGCACAAATCTGTATGTTTTGTCCTGAATTTATTTTCACATAACTGTTTCTCCCATTAATAGAATTAAAATTATAAGATTTATTGGACATTGATCTTATTTGAGTTTTTTTATCGAGAAATTTCTAAATATTCCAATATGGAGTTAAAATTTCTGATTCATTTAGGATTCTCTATCATGATTTACCTGCTCATCAGGTTTGAATTCCCTGTATATTAAACATACATAGTAAACAATTCATAAAATTTATTGATGACGATATTCGTTGTTATTCTCGCATCTTTGAGAAAAGATATAATAATTCTTGCGAAGAAACATTAATGTGTTCGCAAAAACATTATTGTTAAAGAATTTATTTCTGTAATGTAAAGTGACTATTTATATATATATATAAATGTGGGAAAAAATTGTTGCAATCGAGAGAAAAGTTTAATTTTTAAAATTTACAAATATTTAAATTTGTTATATTGGAACGATGAAAATGATTGACTACCAATTATAATGATATACATACTAAAGATATATATGTGTATATGTATATATATATATCTTTATATTTATATATATATAAAATTATTATAATTTTCATTTAATTATTATTAGCGATTATTATTATTACTATTAATATTATTATTATTATTATCATCATCATCATCATCATCATCATTATTCTTATTATTATTATTATTATTATTATTATTATTATTATTATTATTATTATTATTATTATTATTATTTTTATTTTTATTATCATCATCGTCGTCGTCATCATCATTATCAATCATCATCACCATCACCACCATTATCATTATTATTATTACCATTATCATCATCATTATCATTATTATTATTATTATTATTATTATTATTATTATTATTATTATTATTATTGTTATATAAAATAAAGTTTAAGATATGTTATCTAAATGTTATATTTGATTAAAACCGATCAGTAGAGGGTGTATGAACATTCTTAATATAACTTTAGTAGGATTCTTTTTTTCTTTATTTAATATCACATTTAATATCAAAAATCTGTAATATTAACTATGACTAAATCTCTGAATTCATTTCTTATGTAATGGAAACTGGAATATTTTTAATGTAAAATAAACAAATTTATTCTGTATCCATTCGAATATGATATAAAACAAAATATTGAAATTGCTATTATATATTACTTGCATATATTGTATCATAAGATTTCATTTTTGAAAGTTCGAAAATACTCAAAGTTCAGATTATTTTATTTAATTATTTATTACATTGATAAGGATATTTTTTTAATGATTTGATATTCAATAGAAAATAAGTTAAATGAAATAATATTATTTTTAAGAAAATAACAAGTTCAAATAATTAGTATGTAATTGTAAATATTGTGAATTTAACTTAACTATTCTATTGCAGAGAATTTATTGTAATTCATTATAATCCCTCTACTGAACGGAAAAAGCAAAAGTGTGCGTTATGGAAATTCAGTTCTTAATTCACGTTTTAATTCACAAATGAAAAAATATCTGCACAATGATTTAGATAAATAAAGAAAAATATTGATTCTTAAAGACAATCGTATAATTAATAATTATAAATTATAAATTATTGTATACGTATGTTTTGATTTAAAAATCTTTTTCTCTTTTGAATTTTTCTAATTTTTCAATATGTATACGTATATAAATGTTCATTTTAAAAAATGATTTTTTTTACTTGTTTTTAGTTGAATTTCTCTAAAGCTTTTTATGATATTCTAAATTTTATGAAAAATATTAAGGAATTTGTATTGCTATTTAAAAATACACGAAAAAAGAATTAAATATTAAATATGTTTTAACCACAATATTATTAATATTAATTTATTTTATTAATATTGAGTTTTGTCTTCAATCTAAATAAATGTAAATTTTCTTAAATGATTTATTATGTAAGATTGTATATTTTAAAGTAAAGAGATTAAAAATTGAAAAATATGATAGAATTTAATATAACACAATCTAAAAAGTTTGTATTTTATTAAGAGTAAAATAGAAAAACTAAAACTTTTCTATGTTTGGCTTATATGCAGTATTATATTCTATTGCCCATATTCATGATGTTTTTTCACGATCGAAAAAAGAAAAAAAACAAAATATTCGATTGTTTGTAATTTTCATCTCTTATTTATTTAGTGAAAATTTTTCTCAGGAATAATAAATTATAAATTTTCCAGAGCAGGCTCATTTAATCTTAATAAATTTCTGATTTCTGTCTTTTTTAAAATAAATATATTTTGTCAATTATTAATCTTGATAAAAATAATTACGTTATCAATGTGAAATGTTCAAATAAATTGCAGATTATAGATCAAAGGCACCATTTTCAGCTGTGAACACCGGCACATTAGCTTTCATTATCTTTTTTTTACTCACGCTAATATATTTTCTATTTGTGTAAGTGACCACTCTCGCTCGCAAATCGATTTATTTTACGGTCATTTCAGTCTAATTCTATTTAAAATTAATTAAGAGATCCGCACCGAAGCTTTTGCACTGCGTAATGGACAAATCCTATGTTACAAATCAATGTATCACTGAAATAGGTCTAGTTAATGCTATTCTGAAGTTTAATATTGGTTTATCAAGGTTATGTCGAGTAATCATCTTCTAACTAACATCTATAACAGCATAATAAATTCTTGAGCGATTTTGTTAAAAGTTTTAAATTATTAAGAAAAGGAAATAATTAAATTTTGATTTTGAATACAATAAAATAATGCTGTTTAAATTTTAATGAATTTAATTGAAAGAAAGAAATATTATTTTTTTATTATGAAAACATGTAGAAAAAAATAAAATCAATTAAAGAACTCTATTAATAAACAGAAATTACTCTTTAATTAACCTTGAACTGAACTAATATTCGTGAATTTTAATAGAAAATTTCATTACAATCTGTTAATCATATATTGATCTTAATATATTGATCTTAATATATTGATTAATTAACGGTGCTATTCACTATTTTATAAGAATACTTGACGTTAAGTTCACAATGTTCTACGAATTATATTTAACTAATGATTTACTGAGATAATTTAATATGCAATAGTCATTTAAATATATTGATAGTTATTCTTACAGAATATTTTCAGCGAAATCAAACTCTAACCTTAAATTTATTTTGCTTATTTATTATCGGAAATTTAACATTTAATATTCCATTGATATTTAGCTTAATTAATATTTTAACTATTTTTGACACTATGCATTCACAAAATACTCTATTTATATTATTTCACATGATTATTATTACTTTTAATTTTTTCTTTTTTTTTCCTTTTCTTTTTGCATCTTATAATTCATGCGTTTCGAGAAATTTGAAATGCAAAGATAAATGAAACTTATTTAATTAAGTATCTTAACTTTGCAAGTTTGTTAACTTTGATTTTACAAGTAACGGGATAAGGGGAAAATATATATTGAATTTATTTCACCAATGGAACGGTAGTAATTGAGAAATGAAACATATTGTATGAGGGTATAATATCAAGGATATTATGTCTTGCGTTGCATGTACGAGCTATTCTCGGTTTCTGCTTACCAATCTCTATTATCTTTTAAGTTCTGTTTCCATGCAATCGTATTCCGCGGATTCTGTGTATTCAAGTCATATCAAAAATAATATTATAATCAGCAGGTATTATTTTTAAGTATAATTTTCTTCCTTAATAATAATTAATGAGGTACTTTTTAGCTTTTCTAAAGTTATTTTTGTTTTTTAGTAAAAAATATATTAGATTGATATTTCTTAAGATCAGTTTTCAATGATTTTTTACATAATCTATATTTGAAACAACAAAATTATTGAAAAAGTTTTTTTAAGAAATTAAACATTATGAATATAATTGCACTTTTTTTCTAAGAAAATTCTAAAAAAAGAGATAATTTTAATCAGTTAAAAAGTGCCTAAAGGCAGAGCGGTGTTACTCAAACCGGGCCATAAACGGGGAATAGTAAAAAAAATTTTTTTTAATCGATATTTCGAAAACTGGTGTACTAGTAAGCGCGTTAATTGCTCGTTGCATCTAGTTATAACCATGATATTATCCTTTGCTCTTGAAGGTAATAGGTGGCGAGTTGCAGGAACGTTTGATACCAGTACCCTACAGCAAGAGTTCGACAGACCAAGCTGTAAGCGCTCCTCTCTGCTCTATCTTTCTTACTTTCGCTAAATCTTTATCTTATTTCTATCTGTCTGACTGCTGTCTGTCTGTCTGTCTGTATCTATCTGCCTATAACTGTCTTTGTTCTATGTTCGCACAAGCATATACAATATAACACACATGCAATCGTTTACACATATAAATACAGAGTTTTTCTCTGCTTCTCTCTCTTTCTCTATTTTCCTTAAATTGTTCTGTTTCATTATTTACCCAATGTTTTTTACTCGCATTCTATGTGCCATCTATTTGTTGCTGCTTTTATCTGCCTTTTAGATTTTCATGCGCTTTTTTTCTATTATTTTTCTGTGTTCTATTTTTAATTTGTAAATTGTAATGTTAATCCCTTAATCTTTGCATTTCTATTCAAATACAATCTGAATCAAATATGTTTTTTTAAGTATAAGATTTGATAAATTTTTGAAAGAAATCTAGTTTGAAATTTATTAAAGATTATACAAATATTAGCAATAGTTTATTTTTTATTATTATTAGTATTATACAACTACAAATCCCTTTTTCTATATTTTTTATTATATTTGAATCTTTTCTTTTATCGTGTATGAATTTTCCTCGCGCACACATTACATAGTTATACATTATCATAATTATTATAATATACGTATGCACACATAAGCTTTTATTTGTCTGCTTTTTTATTTATTAAACATTTCTCTTTCTTCGTGAATCTCGATACCTAGTGATATTAGAATTCATTCTATATTTTTTATGTATAGATTTAAAAATATGATATAGATTTACATAGGTTTAAAAGTTTTTCAATCATATATCTAATTATTTAATTAGATTAATAATAAAATTAATAACCTTGATTCAAATTTAATAAGTTTAATAAAATTTTTTAAGATTTAAAGATATATTATCTATTTTGTTATAAAAACACTATTATATTTCTACTATATTTTTTTAAATATTCACTATATTCTAATGAAATAGTACATAAAAACATAATTTCTATCTTTTTCTTTGCAATTATATTTCATAAAAGAGAATAAAAATAATCACTGATGTCAAGAATATAATTTCTTACTGATATATCAATGAAAAAAGTTCTTTTTTTAAATAGCACGTTACATTTTTACTTTTTATTTTTATATTTTTACTTCGTATCTCACGATTTTATCCTATTTTTTTTTTCTTTATTCTTTTATAAATAACAAAAAATAAATTAATTTGTTCTCGTTTCGATAAAAAAATAAAAAAATATAATTTAATAAAATATTAAAAATAATTAAAGTGTAATTATAAATATAAAATCATAAATATAAAATTATTATTAAATTTCTTAAGTGAAAAAAATCTAGTGAAATTTAAAATTCTAAAATTTATTTTATTATCATTTTATATACATTTTATTTTCATTTTATTAATAGATTTATGATTATGCACTGAAAGTAAAGAAAAGTAAGAAAAGAAACTTAGTAAAAAAAAAAATAAATAAACATAAATAAATAATAATAAGTAAAAAAACAAAATCTAAAAAAATCAGATTAGATTTATGATCTTGAGATATTAAATATAAAATCACTTTTTTGCATAGTTTATGGAATTATTTTCATTAAGCAATTAATATGAAGAAAAAATTAATCAATAAACATTATTACTATAAAAAAACATGTAACGTAATAATTTTGTTAATTAATAAATGTTAAAGTCTATCATCTATCATATAATTTCTTTATCTATTATAATTTAATTTATCAAGTGAAAAAAAAAATTAATATTAATATAAAATGATTAAATATAATCAATTAAGATTAATAATTTTTTGTCGAAACGAGACGAAATTATTGCAAAATTCATTAATTTAAAAGAAACGAAGGATATTTCTTTCATCGTTCAGTAAGATTATTTTTCTTATAATTACGGACTGTTTTTTTGCCCTATTTTACAAATCTGCTGTAATTAATAATATTCGCTAATGACTTAAAGGTCATCTTTTTTATATCTAATGGATATTTCGCTGAATTTTCGGCTATGCTTACATGCAAGCAAGTAGTATGATACCTTTGATTGTATTTATAATACGACGTGGTTCGCGTAACTTTATCATTTTTCTAATTAATAATTTGATCTTCGATATAATAAAGTTAAATTGAATTAATGTATATAAACTTAAATAAAAAAATTTCAAGAAAAAAATACTATATTTTTTCACACGATCCACGTCGTGTTCGTAGGCACGTTACTATTGTTCCATGCATTACGGCTGTACCATGAATTTTTTGTTTATAATTATATTTTTTCTAAATGAACGTATTTTTGGCCATGGGCCATTTACAATAAACCCGTGAGACTTATATATATACAAGATGTATCATATATTTAAATTAAAATTTTTAGCAACGCCATATGCGATTGTAGTGTCCTCTTTTGTGACACTAGATATATTAGATGTGAGTAGGCAAACTTGTGAAGGCTTCTGTGATTTTTTTTTGTTATATTTATTAAATTCTAAAGATAATTCCACGATGATAATATAAAAAGATAGTTTTACAATAATATTGAATAAAGAAAAACTATTTTTTTTTTCTCAGTAATTCAATATCTATCATGAAAATAAAGAAGCGAAGATATGTTTGTAGAACAAAATATAATTTTTATTGGCTCATATAAATTTCTTAAAGTCATCAATCCATTAACATTTTTTTTATGTCAAATAACTTAAATATAGTTAATTGACACATAATACATTCTAATATTTTTTCGATGTTCTTCGGCGACGCATTGAGATCTCTTTTTTGATAAAAGATCCTTCTTTATTTCTCTTTACCACCATTCACCTTTCTCTCTCTCTCTCTCTCTCTCTCTCTCTCTCTCTCTCTCTCTCTCTCTCTCTCTCTCTCTCTCTCTCTAATAAATCTGTACACTCTGGCTGAGCTCCTCGCGGCACGATTGATGCGGCTTCCCTCCAATTTTTGACACTTTTTTATCGATAGTTAATGAGCTTGAAAACAATATTGCTACGCATCAATTTTTCCAAGCTTTCACAAAAAAAAAAATATACTGATTTCCATTGACTTATTTTTTTACTTTTATACTATTTTTTCAAGTTAAAGAAAAAAATAATTTCCGTCTTGCGTGTGCCTTGTGCATATATATCTCTATTATTCGATAATGAGAGTAGAGAGGGCAGGCGCGTCGTTCGTCATGCGGGAAATCATCAGAGCACATGTGTCGATCTATGAGCTACTTATAATATAAGTGAAATGAAAGAGAGAAACATGACGAACTGAAAACATGACCAAATTTGTGGGATGACCATTGTCTCCCTGTGGAATGCAGAATCGTTGATCAACAGAGCGCATTGCGCAGCGTAGCGTGCATGTTTAAAGTACCAGAGAGATGCATTATCTAAACCGGATATTCGACCAGGTTAAAGAATCTGACTGTCAGCCTGATTAGGGGACCACTCTCCACGACACATCGTGTAAGTATTCCCTCAATGTTTTCTGTCAAACAACAAAGCAATCATATGATCAGATTTAAAGAAAAAAAAAATAAGATAATTTTTAAAAATATACAGTTAACGCGACATATTTTCCTGCCATCTCTATGAAAATGCAAGGAAGGAAGAAAAAAAGAGAGAGATTCAGTCTTTATATGTTTTTGATTATTTTATGAATATATATATATATATAATATATTTTATATATTTATATTGTATTTATATATAATATAATAGTATAATATATTTTTATATATATTATATTATGTGTTTATATATTTATTTATATTTATAGAAATATTCTATACATTTATGTACATATCAAGACAAGTAAGAATATAAATAATCTCGCAGATATTTTTGGATGGGGGTTGTTCTTTTTCTACAGGGGTAAATTTTTTTGGCTGATTTAAATATAGCAGTGTTCATCAGTTACGTAATACTACGCCAATGCATGCTAAATTTTTGCAGTTTGCAATCTGTCACGCTGTATTACAATTCACCAAACGATGCAAGTGTATATGCGTGAAATTTTAATAATTTTTTTTCTTTTAAGATTTGATATTGAATGTAATACCAGCTTTTAATCGCGTAAATTTTTAGTAGTGTGTTTTTGTCGATAATGTATCATTTGTTATGTTGGCTTGTTTGAAAATATTTCTAAAAAATTCAAAAATTTTTTTTATATTTTTTCAAAGAAAATCTTTTAATAGATAGAATTGAAATTATGCTTAAAGTGAATAAGCTTTAAGCGTCGCATATCCGCTTCCTGCATCGATGATCGCATATCTGAAGCAAAAATTGATCTTATCAAATATACGTGGGAAAGATCCAGTGAAGGACTCCAGCGATCAACGGGTGCATGTAGTGTTGCGTGACATTGCAAGTAATTTGAAGTTGTGACGTCTATGGTTTATAAAATTAATTATTTTTAAAAAAAAAAGAAAAAATCTAGTTTAAAAATAATTATAAACTATTTTATATATATATAGATTAATTTTTTACTAAAGAAAAAACTGTAAATTTCTAAATATCATTGACGTCGTTCTTCAAATTCTATTGTCTAATTATTGTCTTGCTGTGCAGGATATCAACGCCCCGCTAGTTCTTCTAGTAATTCGTGTGGCCGCTGCTTTCTGTCTTTATACATACACATAATTATAATTATATCTACATCATAACTGTTTCCTAATCTGTTTTACGGAGGTTGATCATTGTATCCGTTAAAGAGAGTATTAAAAAACTATTTGTTCCTTTAACTTATTAAAAAATTATGCTTTTCAGCGCATTCAATGTTGCTTTTAAGCCACATGCATTTTCTCATTGACATTTTTTGAAATTTGTAAAAATAGTAAAATAGTAATTTTATTAAAATAGTAATTCTACTAACAATTATTTATTCATATTTAAACAAAAATATTAGATAAAGATAATATTTAATAATTAAATAAAATAAAAAGATGTCGATGAGATACAATAGGATAAAAGATCAACCTCAATTACTTAATTAACTGGATCTATCTAACAGTGTATTTCTCCCAAAGCTCATGGCATAGCCAAGGACATGAAAACTCTGCATTTACAGAAAGATTTCCGATTACAGATCCGCGTAGTGAACGCATTTCGGCAGGGCCTAGACGCACGCTACACGAGCGAGCACAGCAGCACTACATTGGCGGAGGTACTGAGAAAACAGTCGTCCTTAAGCAAGCGGCTCTCGCAAACGAGCAGCATTGAATACGCCGATAACAACCCAGACGAACTGACCATACCCGAGATAGACGTGGAAAGATTGTCAAGTCACAGTCATACCGAGACCGCTGTTTAGAATGGGAGAAGAATGGCGGGGTCAGCAGCGATATGTTTATCAAGCTGTGTTACGTTCGATCCTCTCTGACGATATGTAAACACGAAAAAGAAGTCATCTTCATCCTTGTTTATCTCGTGGCCAGCGCGTTCGGAGGAAAGGACAAAAAAATAAGAACCATATATATTGATTCTCCTGAACGAGAATATAAAAAGGGGATCGTATTCCTAAAAAAAGAAAGAAAAAAGAAATATTAATCATGATGCGAGTTAGGTCCTCGTCATTTTCTCTCTTTGTGTTTTGTTATTGATAGTCGATAGTGGAAACGGACGATTGAATCGCATGTCGGTCATAGCGTGTTCAGAAGGAGGAGAGAAAAAAAGAGAAAGGGAAGAAAGATAGAAATAATGATGATGGCCTTCTGCCCACGAGACATCGCCGCGGATATCTTAACTTATCCGTGCGAAACACCAATTATAAGATACCAAAGTAACGCACCACTGCCTTTCCTCTGTTGTTACTTACGTTTCCTTTTTTTTCTGTCCTTGTTTCCCCCGCTCTTTGCATATCTATCTTTTTCCTCGCCAAAGATTCTTTTATTTATAATTTTTTTTAATTTTAAATGATAATTTTAAATTGTAACAGAGGTGGAGAAAGCAAAGAAAGAACAAAAACAATTAAAATTATTAATGAGAAAATTATTTTCATTGTTATGACACGGGATTTACTTAAAATCATATTTTCATTTATTTTTTAATTTAATGCTGTATATATATATATTTTTTTTTTTTTTTGACTTTTTTCAATGTCTCCACCGTTCTATTCACCGTTCATTGACTTCTTTTCGCGACATTTTACTGCCATGTTATTTCTCTTTCTAATTTTATTTTCTATCTTTTTAGTCTACTTCTACCTCGCACAATACTTGCTACACTAAACTATTTTTTCTTTTCCCTGCTTTCTCCTTTCTATGTTCTTTCTTATTTCTCTTTCTGACATCTCAATCTACCTATCTACCTATATATCTACCTATCTATCTATTTAACTATTTATCTGTCTATCCTTGTTTCTCGTACTCGCTCTTCTCGCGTGACTTAAAAATGATCTAGTCACTAGTTTGTATTGCTAAATACTTCCGTGAATATACTCAGCACTGGGGGTGCCTTACAAAAAAACAAAGTCAAAAAAAAAAAAAAGAAAAAAATATTAAAAAGAATTGCGCATTGTTTTTTAGCCTTACTTCGCGTGTAAAATGAGATTTGATGAAGGATAAAGAAAAATTACAAGAGAAACGAGATGAGAGAAAAATTTGTCATACTGATTCTTCTTTGCTACCTTCGCGTAATTAAAAAAAAAAGGAAGAGGATGGGGGGACTAACGGAGAGAGTATTTAACGACAGTACTAAAAAAAAAGAAATAAAAAGAATTAAAAGAAAAATGAATGCCACGACATTGCCACTAATTACGCTTAAGTCGATACGAAGATCCTGATAGTAAAGACGTTAATTATGCCACAATATAAAATCCGCATGTATTTTTAGTAATAAATATATAACTACGGAAAAAAAAATCATCAAATATGTTTTTTCGACGAGACACTTTTTTTATGTTCATTGCTCGCCAAAAAAATATACATATATGTATACATACAAAAATATAAGAAGATTTATCTGGTTCTATTATATTAAAATCATCACGAATTTGATATATATATATCATTTTTTTTCTTTTTCGTATTTTAGCTTTTTTTGTATAAATTGTTTAAAAATTGTTTTCTCTCATTCTATATTACGTGGCTATACTGTAATTATTCTCAGGACCTATCGATTTCGATCGAGAACGAAGCGTGCATGTCGACCATCGGTCGAGATTCTGATCGATATATCGATACATCTCCATTATCCGATGCTGATCGATTGCGTTTCGATCTTCGACAGCACGGATCGATAATCGTGTACGTCGCTAGAGGGATAGAACTTTTATGTTGATGGAACCAGTATTCATGTTATCGGATTCTAATTATTATCGTAACGCCGATAATAAGTATTATTTCAAGCCGAATATAATACGTTATACTTTTTTAACTAAACCAAAAATAACTATATACGGGAATCGCTGCCAAATAAAAGGAAAAATGAGATAAGAAATAAAAAACGTGACGCGTGTTTACTAAGTCTCCATGAAGTCAGTAGCCAATATACGTGTATATATTTATATGTATACTCAATCAATATATTTGTGTGTACATATATGTATATATATATGTATATATATTCATTTGAAATATGTATATGTAGCTTTCTGAAATTCGTTTAATGTGTGTGTGCTGATGTAAAAAAATAAAAAATAAAAAATAAAAAAAATAAAAAAAAGTAAAGAAAAAAAAAAAGAAAACGCGAAACGTGAAAAAAAGATAAATGCGGATTTTTCCCTGTATAGAGCGACGATAAAGTGATTTCATTTTTATGTGCGCTCGAGACACGGGAGCTCGTTAATTCGTCGTTGCGTTCATACGAACAGATTTTTTCATAAGGTAAAACATAGGACTTAATTTTGGAAGAGAGAAGAAATAATGAAAAGGCTTTTAAAGGCCTATTTACATGCACCGTATTCTAGTCTTAAGCACTCTATGCCTTACACTGCCAGTTATAAAGACGCGCTGTTCTTGTGGATATCTGTAAATGGTACACACACATATATATGTATATGTATACAACAATGCCATTATCGCCAACACTATCGTCATCCTTGCTGTCATTGTAATATCGATCTCATCATATTAATCACGTGCATCATTTTGATTTCTAATCTTTTTCTTCGATTTATCTCGATTATTTTATTATTATTATTATTATATTTATAAATTTTCATTTTGACTTCGTTTCATTTCTCCCTTTTTTATTATTTATTTCTATTATTCTGAGTGTGCAATTTCATTTAAACCTAATTTTTTTCAACAATTATTTCATTATCTTTACTTTTTTCATTATCTAAAATTAATTATGCGCGCATCTCTCTCTCTCTCTCTTTCTCTTTCTCTTTCTCTCCTCTCCCCCTCCTTTTCTTTCCTTTTTTCTTCTCATTCTTCCCTTTTATTTGTCTTTTTGATTTTTTACTCAGAGCTTAAAGATGCACAAAGAAAAGAAAAGAAAACAACATATTTTATGGAAATATTAAAAAAAAAAAAAAGAAAATAAATAAAACTGCTACTAATTTCACGCAGACTTTGATAGGCACGATCGCGTCTCATGAATGATTGCCCACGATGTATCAAATTAATTTTGAAATAAGTATAGAAGCAGGAAATTAGAAACAAAACTGGATTACGAAAAACGAGCGTCGATCGTGGTTCGTTACGGTCACGATCATTGTTACAGTGGACATCGAATATTTTAGAAAAAAAAAAAGAAAAAAAAAATTGAGTAAAGTAAAAAGAAATTTAAAAAAATAACACATACATACACGAACACATACATACAGGTTATCGATACCTTGCTGTTATCGAAGTTTCTGTATGCTCGGTACCACCGTTCTCGTTATTGCCGTTTTCTCACCCCATTGTCATCCTCGCTATGTATTATATGTTTTACGTTTCTTCTGTCCGCCGTCGAGATCGCACCGATCATCCGAATGAATTAAGAAAAAAAAACGAGATAAAAAATAGAAAAAAAAAAAAATGAAACTCGATTCGTCACTCTCGTCCCGTCCCTAAATTGCATTAAGCACCTTTTTAAGCTCCGATTGTTCTTACTCTCTGTACTCTATATTTAAACGCATTTCGCGTCTATTTAAGATTGTGTAGAGTGTACAAAATAATATTGTGCGGAAAGCAAAGAACGAAAAAAAAAAAAAAAGAAATTGATAGTTTCGATAGCCAAAATAGAAGAGAGTGAAAACTAATAAAAATGTAATGAAATGCGCTTTTCCTCTCTCGATAAATCGATGTTATCGGATAATCGTGTTACAAGAGTAATAGAGAGGGAGAAAAGGAATGATTCCATGAGAACGATTCCTCATGGAGATCAAAGTATGAGAAGATTAAAAAAAAAAAAATGCCGCCATGATCAGCTTATTCTGCTATAAAAGCTGTTCTCGTGCGTCAGTTCACTTAAAGCCGATCTTGAAAAATATAGTTGAATTCTTGTAGCGTCAAAGTTGGAGAGAACAAAAAAAAATAAACTGTCCTTGTATATACCTCGCGACGATCGTCACCGGTGCGAATCCTTGTAAAATCGGCCACTCTGCCCCGGGGACGTCTCTGTACTCTTTGTGTTTTCTTTCGACGTTGCTACGAGCAAGAATAAAGAAGATGGAAAAACGAAGAAGAAGAGAAAAAATAAAATGTGTGGATTAGTTTAACATAAAAGTGGAAAATCGTTTATGTAGCGGTATGATATTGCACCGATCCGTAACGTCATTTTTCATCTCGTATTTTGAACTGATTATTAATCTTATAACGAGATCGAGCCGTCTAGTGTAAATATAATATATATGTATGTCTGTATATATATATACCTACATATGCATATATAGAGACATGATGTCACGTATATATTTATGTATGTATGTATGTATGTATGTATGTATGTATGATGTATGTATGTATGTATGTATGTATGTATGTATGCATGTATGTATATCTATATATACATACATATCTTATGATATTTTGATTTTTGATCAGTCATTGATTTATAGGACCATATCGTGCTCACAATTTTTTTTTTATGAATTATAATTGATATAAAAAATAATTTATTTCTTTTTTACAGTATTGTATCTTTCAATGTTTTTAAAAAAGCAAAGAGATTTTTATAAAGCAAAGGCATCAATACAAGTTAAGTTGATTATAATGACAAAAATGGTCCTATAGATCGATCGAATAATCCAATTTCTTTTTTTGAAAAATCTAGATAAATAATCATAAAATATTTATATAGTCCATCCAGAGATATAACGAGGTTGTAAAATCAACCGAATGAAAAGTTACAGATGTTTTTAAGTATCGAATATCATTAATAATGAAAATTATGGCATCAATTGTATTGTCAATAGATACAATAATTTACAACCACACTATAGTCTCTAGACGAACTATGTATTCTTATAAAGTAAATTTCATCGCTTTACTAGAGAATTAGAAAAAATGGTGACAGAGGATGCGATTTCCGAAATCGCGATACTAATTTCTTTTAAATTTAAAAATCGGAATCAGCGTCCTCATCCCTGATTAAATTGTTCATCGGTATTCCCAGATTGCAAGGTTAATCCTTTTGCGGCATTTAAATATTCTTACACAGAATTTATTGTTAACCGTTGTCTTCTGTCCTTGTTGAATCAATAATAATAATAATAATAATAATAATAATAATAATAATAATAATAATAATAATAATAATAAATAATGATAATAGTAATAATAATATGTAATAATATAATATATAAATAATAATAATAAATAATGATAATAGTAATAATATATAATAATATAATACATAAATAATAATAATAACAATAATGATAATGATGATGATGATGATAATGATAATAACGATAATAATAATAATTATAAAAAATAACAATAACAGTAATAATAATATATAATATAATATATAAATAATAATAATAACAATAAGAATAATAATATTAATACTAATATTAATAATAATAATAATAATGATAATGATAATGATAATAATAACTATAATAATAATAATAATAATAATAACAACAACAGCAACAACAACAATGCGGATGATGATGATGATGATGATGATGATAGCAATTGAATATCGAGTTTATAATAAATTGACCGAACAGTTGCGAAAGAATTAATCTTGTTCGAGAAAAAGATTTGTGGCACATGCGCAGACAAAAAATTTCGAATTAGAAAGTAATTGGTACGTGCTTATTAATATCGTACCATTTGCTTGTTTTGATATAATAATAAAAAATATATATACTGAATATTTTCACATCTGGTCAAATAATTTCTGTCGATAATTGCATAGCCACAAACATTCTGTTTTCACAATCTGGTATCCGATCTGTCGTATAATCGAAACGTGCCACTGCCTGCGATATTGAGACGCCGGATGTTGACACTTTCGTACTGGCATTTAACATATATTGCAATTTCTTTTTGTTTTACGCTCTGTCATTGTTCGATAATCATGTCATATCTTTCCAACTTCATGTATCGAGATTTTCCTCTTTTTTCTATTTTTTTTCTCTTAATCTTATATGTGTATATATGTGTGTATATATATATATACACACACACACTTAGTAACTTATTAAAACTTTCTCACAACTTGGCAATTAAATATTTTGGGAAAGATATTACAAACATTAGGAGAAAAAAAGTTGGAAAAACTCGACTCATGTTGTCAGAAAGATTGATTTCGCATCTAATGATGTAATTAAAGAGCGTTAATCGCGTCCTTGTACTATAAGCAATAAACAAAAGAAAAAAGCGAACAATGTAAAATGAATTGGAGATCGATATCAGTGATCGATACGCGCTGCAATATCTTACTGCTGGATCGATCGATATCGCGCTCGAAGCAGCGACGAATTTCTTCGTGAAGGAGGAAAAGGGAATTCTGTAAACCCGTGACGAATTTTCTTGAAAAAAAAAAACAAAAAAAAAAAACAAAAAAAAAACAAAAAAAAAGTTAAGAAAAAGTGCTACTTTAGACGCGTCGAAACTTGTATTTAAAACTATGCGGATCTATCGAATAATTATATTTTACACACCTAGCGACGTTTATTCTCGCTCCGTTGTTTAGAGATCTTGTCGTTTATTTCAATAATTAAAGTACAACATTACTTACGAGATATATATAAAGAAAGGATAACCTCTATAAACGTTTAATCTTGTCGACACTGTCGCGCCTTCGTCATTATCTTTGCAACCATTAAGCAATCATCATTCTCTGCATCCTTCCCGCCGTTTTCATGTTCATGATATATTATTGATTTTTGAAAATAGATTATCAATAATGAAATATAATTGTATTAATTTTGAAATAACCGGCAATTATTTTCAATGTTTTTAAAAAATAAACAATAATTAGAAAATATCGGAAAAAACAAAATTTATTTTTTACAAGCTTTATGATTAATTTTAGAAAGATTCAAAAAAGCATAAAAAAATCGAAGAATACTAAAAATTCAAGATTTATATATCATTTAAAATTATTGATTTTTGAATTAAAACAATGAATTTATCATATAATATATTTGAAAGGATTATTTTTTAGTATCTGAAAAGATTTTATTTGATTTTAATTCAAATGTGTTGTAAAATTAAATATATAATTTCATAAAAACTTTAAAAAAATATATAATTTTCATCATGAGAAGTGAGAAACGGTGGGATTTCGAATCGATGATCGATCGTTATTAGTGGATCCAGAGTGACACGAGAAAACTCATCATTGCGGTTGGGACCAAGTCTCGACGATCGTCAAGAGTAATTAGAAAGACAGAAAAGAAAAAAATATTTAAAAAAATATATATTATAAGCTAGTGGAAAAGATGATTTTTTCGGCAGCTTAGTTGTGTCTCGTCGTTTATAAATAATAAATACTTAAAATCTTAGCTGTGTCATGCACGCGCTCAGAGCCGAAAAATTATAAAAACGTACATTAAGTACTTATATTTCCACCATTTTACTGGATTTCCGGGCTATCGATCGACGCTTCGCCAATTATGAAAGCCGGTGGCAGATAATGACAGCGTGTCAGAAATGCACATTTAGTTTGCGAATAAGTTTATTAAAAGCGTGCATGTCTTTATATGTAAAAGAAAAAGAAAATGGATAAAAATTATGATTAATTCAAACTTGTTAAAACAGAAGTTATGCTGGAAATTAATGAAAAGACATTGTGTTATAATATTAATTTACTGCTAAACGAGGAAAATGACAAAAGAAATTAAAGGATTAAATTTTGGTAAATAAGTCTTTGTTTTCAAATAAGAGTCCTAGAAATTATACAGATTGTTTTTTTTGCAAATATATTGAGTGCAATATTTGATATACATTAAATATATTAAGCTAGTTTTTCATAGAGTTTCATCCCAAATATTTTTGAAAATATTCAAGTTTATTCCATTGTCAATGGATTATATTAATATTAATACAAAGGGGAAGTGAGAGTGTGCATTTTAGTTCTCACAGTTTGCCTCAAAACATACCAAACAAAAAAGATACAGTAAAAATAATGTACACACACGCGCGCGCGTGCGCGCACACATACACACACTACACACAGAAAATATATGTGTGTCATTATAGATATTCAAAATATACATATATATTTATATGTATATACAGTATAAAACTGAAAGATTGTACTGTATCAGAACATATAATATTTTGTGTTATGATTGGAATTTATTGTAATTCAAAAATATTTTGAGAGAGTATCCTTTCTAGCGACGAGTCGGAACTTAACTGGTTAAAATTAAGCAAGTAATATATTTATTGAAGTTAAAGTGTGGTAAATTTTAGAAATGTTGGAATTATGTTTCATATAACGAGTTACTGATTTATTTCACATGTGCAGTCATATAATGTGAAATGATATATTGTGAACACTAAAATAGATACTGAAAAATTATATTATAAATTTGAATTTACAAAAGTTTAATTGAACGTTATAAATAAAGAAAAATACATAATTATACAAAGTCGAGCCAAAAACAATTTTTGCTATTTTTCGCAATTTTTTTTTTATAATGCCCTTTTCAAATTTGTAAATCATTAGTAAATGAAATAATTATATTACTATAGTAAAAATTTCACAAGATAATATCTCAATTTTATATTTCTAATGTTTTTAATCTATGAATCTTTTTTTCATTATACAATTCTTTTATAACTAAATTTCAAGAATTAACTAGTCATATTTTGTAATTCATTAAAAAGAGATATTTTTACAATTCTTAATAATATTTATTTTACAAATTCATAATTTATTATAATAAAATCATTTCTAACACGGACATTATCCATTAAATTTTTAATTTTTACTATGTCACTAATACATAATATATTGATGTAAATATAGTATTGAACACGTTAAAAGATATGTTAAAAAATTCGACATAGTTACCGTTGATAAAAATAATCATTGTTCTATAGTTTGCTCTTTTTGAAGCAAGCCATATCTTCGCTGTAGTTCCTCTTCCATAGCTTCTAATTGTTCCCTATTTTGTTCTTGTGTCATTTGTTCCATTAATTCATGATTATATGTAGAATGAAGCATTAAAGCTAAAACACCAGCACGTGTAGCCATATTTGCTCTTATTTGTCTCTCTTGTTCAACTAATTCGTCTATTTTTAACCACTGTCTCACCCTCTCCATATCAATTTCTGCTCGCCTTAATTTTTCCCAAACATAATGCTTTACACAACTTTTTTTTGGTGCTCGACAGAATTCGCCAGTCATATCAAATACATTTGTAACTAATGGACAACCACAAACTTCAGTTTCACTAATTTTTGGATCTTTACAGTGTTCAGGACAAAGAACTCTTAATCTCTTACAGTAAGTTCGATTTGCAGGATTGTAAAAATCACAGAACATTACTTGTCCTTCAATACGAGTTTTGAAGATTGAACCAAAAGAAGCTTGAGATTCATACTAAAAAAATAAATGTATTCGATTTAATCTTTAATAAAATGACTAAAGAATTGTATATATTTCAAATTATTACCTTATTGAAGCATTTTTCCATATGCTTAATAGCAGTTCTCGAATGAATTTCATGACCACAAGTAATACAATACATGCTCATTTCCGTATCATCATTATCATCTACTTCAGTCTGAGGATCAATTGTTGCATGTTTTGCACGTTCAACGATTCTATCCAACTCTGAATGTCTTTTATCTAACTCCTGAAGTATTCTTCGTACATCTTGTTGTTGTTTCCTAACTGTTTCTAATTGTCTTCTATTATTTTGCTCCGCAATACATGGTGTCAATGACCATTCTTGTATCCGTTGAGGCAATACTTGGTAAATTCTGTTAGTCGCTAATTTCAATCCACATTCATCAGAGCAGTATTTACTACCTGGTCGAGACTGCTTTGTACAAGCAGGTCCATAACAATGTCTTGGTACTTCCAAAAGCTCATTCCTTTCATTGCTAGAATCTCTTTTTCGTTTTTTGATAAATTTAGAACTTTTATTGAAATTTTTTGATGGTTTCAAAGGATCCCCTAATACTCTACAAGTTCTTTGTATACATCTAAGTTTTAATCTAACTGAAGGTCCAAATTTTTTCAAATGTCTAAAGATTAAATAATAATCAGTAAAAAAAAAAAAAAATTTCAAATTATTTTATTTACATTATTATCTATTAATATTGAGATTACCTGCATGCATCACATTTTCCACAATTTTCAGTTCTTAAACAACCTGTACATTCTCCACAACGTTTTGATGATTTTTTTACTGTTATAGGATCCCAAGGTGCATCATATTCATATCTATGTCCTCTTTCTTTCTCTTTATGTTTCTTATATTTACGATCTTCTGGTTCAGTTCGTCGAGGTTTATAACGTGTTATTAGAGTGGGATCTTCATCTCTGCAGCGCTAAAATTACATTTAATTAATATAACATTTGAACACAAATTAAATTATAAAAAAATACAACATTCTTACAATACAAAAGAATTGTTTTATATGCTTAGCATCTTTTTCTGTTATGTTTATGCAATCACCATGATACCATTCTTCACATGCATCACATCCTCTAAAAATTCATATAAATTTTATTCAACTTCAATAAAAAAATATAAGTAATTTATATCATAATATTTATATCTTACATCATAAAACGTGAACTATCAGAACTTCTGCAAATACAATATGCTTGACCATCCTGTTTTAATAATGTAGCAATTTTACTTTTTCTTTCTGGTAGCATAAATTGTTTTGCTATTTCTTCTTTCTATAAAATAAAACTCTTATTTTGTAATTTAAAAATAAATTAAGAAAGAAAGAAAAATAGAGTATTTTAAATTTTGTTTTAAATTTATTTTAATATTTATTTTAAATTTTATCTTTAATATTTAATAGTTTTTTTGAATAAAATATTAAATAAAAATTTATTTTAATAATATGATTTTATATGTAAACTAAAAAATTATAAAATTAAAAATTTTCAATATTAAATTTAAATCATCTTCCTCTAAATATATATATAATAAAAAATCATTATAAATATATATTAATATTTGAATACATACCGATAAATTTTGTTGTCTTTTATCACCCATAGTTATATGTTATTATTTAATATTTTATTTACAAAAATTTATTATTTAAAGATAATTTACAATCCACAATATACATAAAAATTGCATTTTTTAATATAATAATATAAAATATCATTCCACCATGATAAATGATAATTAAAAACTGCAAAAACTCAATTTTATTTAACTACTTTTGATACGACACGAACGAGATAGAAAATGTATAAAGAAATTTCAGTGTTCTCAAAGATATAATATTAAAAGCTATTAACAAATTCACTTCGTTATCGGTAACAATGTATGATAAATTTAAGCATTTTTTGAAGAGATGGCGCTACTAGTTAAAGAATGGATTATCGCGTGGTGATAGGTCAATAAGAATAATTAAGGATTACATTTTTACACTGTTAAATATATTTAAGTAAAATCAAAGAGAAATATGTGGTTAGAAGAATGTGATGGTTTTGCTGAATTATGTCGAGGATATTTGCCATATTATTTATTAATTATTCTACCAATTTTTATTATTATTTCTCCAGTTAACCCAGTTGCAGCATCTCATGAATTTCCCGTATACCGAATGCACCAGTATGACTTGCATGGTGTACCACACGGTAAAGAAATAGTGTTTTTTTATTTTCATTTCATTATGATTTTATTGATGCTTAATTTATATAATTTTCATAATTATATACAGGTTGTCGTAATGCTCCTATTTCTCTGGAAGCAAGATCTCTTACCGGATGGAGCACATCTAGGCACTGTGTAGTTACAAAAGTTTTAAGTCTTACTCCTAGCTTATTTCATTCTATTAAACATAAAGCTGGAGCTTTGATAGTAATTTTACCAGAAAAACTTACTGAATTAACATTGGAGGAAAAACAGGTTAATTAAACTTATTTTTCATAAATTTTAATAAGATCAATGAAATCAAATTTTCATAGCTTTGCATTTGTTTATTTATTTATTATTTTTTTATTTATAGCATATTATGAATCTAGAAGAATCTATGCTGTTTGGACCAGAAACAACAATTCCAGTATATTTCACTTCTTGGCATCCAGATTTACAAGCAATCTTAGATGATCTTTCTAATGGTTTTATTACTGATGAAAAAGCTAATTCTGCAGCTGAAGCAATGTTCAATTCTATATCTGCTAGTGGTTATCAAGTAGTTGTAGCAACTGGGCAAGCATTAGCTAAAACAGATGTTAAAATAGCTACTTTGCATGGAAAATTAACTGGTAATGGAGCTGAAGAAAAATTACCAACTATAGCCTTAGTAACACATTATGATAGTGCTGGTATTGCACCTGTACGTAAACTATTAATATAAATTTTTTACATATGTAATTATTAATATAATATAATTTTGAAAATAAGATGTTTATGTATATGTTATTTTCAATATATAGGAAATGTCTTTTGGAGCAGATAGCAATGCATCTGGTGTAGCAATGTTATTAGAAATAGCACGATTGTTTTCTATTTTATATTCTACTAGTAGATCAAGACCACAATATAATCTTGTTTTTATTGTGACTGGTGCTGGTAAACTTAATTATCAAGGTAGCAAAAAATGGTTAGAAGATCAATTAGATGGACTTGAAGGCTC
Source organism: Apis cerana (assembly GCF_029169275.1). Taxonomy (NCBI): domain Eukaryota; kingdom Metazoa; phylum Arthropoda; class Insecta; order Hymenoptera; family Apidae; genus Apis; species Apis cerana. The sequence continues at coordinate 6,279,620 of NC_083859.1, read as the reverse complement.
AATAATACAAGTATTGTATATTATATTTCCTAATGTTTAAGTACTTCTATTATATTTCTTTTATAATATTTTTAAATAGAAATATGATATAATATTATTATTATTTTTTTTTAATATATTAGGATGCAGCTTATGTCATTTGTCTTGACACAGTATCTACTAGTGATAATTTTTATGTGCATGTGTCAAAACCACCTAAAGAAAATTCTACAGGTGGTCTTTTTTACAAAGAACTTAAAACTGTATCTGAGTTATTAAATATCACTACTGTTGAAGGTGTACATAAAAAAATTAATTTAGCTGAAGAAACGTTAGCTTGGGAACATGAAAGATACAGCATTCGTAGATTACCAGCTACAACTTTATCTACTTTAAAAAGTCATGAAGATCCAATTAGAACAACAATTTTAGATGTGATTCAAACGAAACAAATAGATAAATTATATAAACATACTCAAGTAATTGCAGAAGCATTAGCAAGACATATGTACAATTTAAGTTCCAGTCAAATTTTCATCAATCCCCTGGTATTTTTTGTTTAAGCAATATTTTTTGTTTAAGCAATAAGAAAATAAATTAATATTTTATTTAGTACATTTTACTTTTTTAGGATGTTTCTAAGGAATCATTATCTTTATGGTTTAGTTATTTAGCGTCGCAACCAAGAGCTGCTCCATTATTGGCAGATAAAAATAATATATTAGTTAACACATTGAGAGAAGCAATGATTAGATATCTTGGAGATGTTAAAATTACTTTTCATAGTCCTGATAAACAAGATCCAGAATTTGTATTTTATGATGTTACAAAAGCAATATTAAATGTATACAGGTAAATTTTGTAATTTCATTCATTTTATTATTCAGTTATTATTTATATATTCTTTTATATATGATATATATGTATATTTACTTATATTTTAAATATAAGATAATATAATTTATTATATTCCAGTGTAAAACCAGCTGTATTCGATCTTTTTCTTACAATTGCCATAATTATATATCTGGGAATTATTTATGTAATTGTGCACAATTTCCCACGGGCATATTTTTTGGCAACCCGTTTTTCCATAAAGAACAAATCGTCATGAAATTACATTAATATTTCAATGTTTTCTGTTATATTGTAAAATTCGCTAAATATTTTTTAATGAATTTAATATATAATATAATAAGTATAAGTATAAAACAAAACTATATACATTAATTTTTGCTCATATTAATCTTGAATTAAAAATCATCTATATGTTGTATCTTAAATCTGTAAATATTATATAGTTCCTAATTTCAACATGAATTTTCGTTCATATATATATTTTCTTGAATAAAAATAATGCATAAAGCAAAGTTATTCAGAAAAAACTTTTCGTTTTAAAATAAATTATTATATAAGAATAATAATAATCAAGACCAAGTAATAACAGACCAAATAGTGAGACTTCAAAATGCAATTTATAACTCAAAAGACTGGCAAATTTTAGCAAATACAGAATGTTTAATGTATTTAATGATAAAAATAATAATTCCAAGTTATGTATAGAACACTAGAATGCTAGTTTTAATTAAATGCAAATAGTTTGTTTAATGATAATCATCATATCTACAATAGTGTATAGTATTCTTATTATCATATTGAATATATATATAAATTAAATTAATTCTATACAGATAGTGTTATGTAACAAAACAAATGTTTTTAAAATTTTTCTTGTTAGAAAATATGAATGAATATTTGCCAAATATTAGTATTACAAACATGTTACTTAGATAAGGCAAGAAAATTTAGAGACTATTTGAATGCTAAAATAACAAATATTATTGATTTATTATTTAATGCAATTATAGGGACGAAATGTAAAAAGCTTGTAAAATAAATATGATAAAAATAATTATTGGTTTTTATTTTTTTACATTTAAATATTAAAAGTAAGTATTAACTCATTTTATTAAATTTTATTTAATATATTTTTCAGCATATTTTTTTCAATATAAAATGTTATGTATCATTTTATATGAAATAAAAATATGTAAAGTTTGAAAATTACTATGCACCTAACAGGTTTGACTCGTTTATTATAGTTTCAGTTATTCAGAATCAGATATCATTCAATATAGATATCACAAAGTATAAAGTATATCAAAATATGAATTCTATTTTTGAGAAAAGTATTTTATTTTTATTAGATTTTAAAACAATATTTGATAATATTAAATATTAATTTTAAATGTTCATTTTTACAGATTTAAAATTTAGAAATAAATGGATATTAAAAAGATTTATGAGTCTTTTGACAGAGTGTATAATACCAGAATTAAAAGTTATAAAAGCAACTGGTATTTGGAAAAAAGAACGAATAATTGCTTCGCCTCAACGAACACGAATCATACTGGCAAATGGTACAGAAGCTCTAAATTTTTGCGCAAATAATTATTTAGGTTTATCAGTAAGTATTATATAAAATTATTTTTTATATATTTTCATATTAATATATCAAATTTTTATTTTTGAAATTTAGGACAATAAAGAAGTCATTTCTGCTGCTAAAGTTGCACTAGATAAATATGGAGCAGGTTTAAGTTCTGTAAGATTTATATGTGGTACGCAAACAATTCATGTAGAATTAGAAAAAAAAATTGCTCAATTTCATAATAGAGAAGATACTATTCTTTATGCATCTTGTTTTGATGCAAATGCTGGGCTATTTGAAACATTTTTAACATCTGAAGATACTATTTTAAGTGACGAACTTAATCATGCTTCCATTATTGATGGTATTAGATTATGTAAAGCAAAAAAATATAGGTATATAAAGCATATATTTTATGTATAAAGTTATTGTATTTTATATTTTTTATTTATGTAAAAATATATAACATTTATGAAGGTACAAACATAGAAACATGGTGGATTTAGAAAATAAACTACAAGAAAGTATGTCTTCACGTTTACGACTAATTGCAACTGATGGTGTCTTTTCTATGGATGGTACTGTCACACCATTACCAAAAATATTAGAACTTGCAAAGAAATATAATGCTCTTACTTTTGTGGATGATTGTCATGCTACTGGATTTTTTGGAAAAACGGGAAGGTAACTATTTTTACATATATTATATTGATTTATAATTAATAAACAATTGCTTTTTCTTCTATAAATATAAATTATTATCTTTTTAAATCTTATGATTAAAATCTTTTTCAAAAAAAAAGCTAAAAGTAATAATATATTAACAATAATCAAAAATTACATTTTTAATCAATTAATTTAATTTAATTTGATCTAATAAAGTCTATTTTAATATTTAATATTATTTAATAATTTCTTTGTAGAGGTACAGAAGATTATTTTAATCAATTGGGAACTGTTGATATAATTAATTCCACATTAGGCAAAGCTCTTGGTGGAGCAGCAGGTGGTTATACAACTGGTAAAAAAGAATTAATTAATTTATTAAAACAACGTAGCAGACCATATTTATTTTCAAATTCATTGCCTCCTCCTGTAGTTGCATCAGCAAGTAAGGTATTTATTACATATTAAAAATATGATAATTTTACTTAAATTTATAGATAACAATAAGGAAGATATTTAAAAAAATAATATTTTTATATTAATTTATTATATATTATATTAATATATTAATAAAATTTAATTTTAAATTATTGTTTTTTAAATATTATATAGGTCATGGATCTAATAACAAATTCCACAGAACTCCTAAATCGTTTAAAAAATAATACTAATCTATTTAGAAATAATATGAAAACAGCAGGTTTTACAATTAGTGGTGATAATCATCCTATCTGTCCTGTTATGATAGGTGATGAAAAGTTGGCTAATGAATTTGCTAATAAGATGATTGGTAAATATTTATGATATATTTTATAATTTGTATTTTGTATATGTTTAAAATTTATATATAAATTTTTGTTAATATGTGTTATATAATAATTATATAATAATTTATTTTTTACAGAACAAGGAATTTATGTTATTGCTTTTAATTATCCTGTTGTACCAAAAAATAAAGCACGAATACGCGTTCAGATTAGTGCTGCACATTTGCAAGATGATATAAAACAAGCTGTAAATGCATTTATACATGTTGGAAAAAAACTTAAAATTATTAAATAATATTTTTGTCATTCTTATAAGAAATTCTATTAAATTTATATATTTTCTTATAAGTACTTAATCAAATTGATGGTAATAAAAAAAAAATAAGTAAAAATACAATAATATAATTAATCAAGTAATGTTTAATATATTTAATACATCAACTGAAACTTTTAATAATGCAAAGATAAAATATCCTTGTTAAATATTATAAATAAAAACATTTTTTTTTATATGATTTTTATCATATGTATAAAATTTGTTTAATTTAAAGAATTTTTGATTATATATTAAAATTATGAAAGATTAATCATATAAGCGTTAAGGCTTATAAGGCTTAATAAGATTTTCAGAAAATTCTTTAACCTGTTGAACTCCTCGAACTTCTCTTTCTAATAAAGGAAGTCGGGTAATATGAAAATCCTCATAAAGATCCATTATCTAAAAAAAAAGCTTATTAATTTCTAAAATTTCAAATTATATTAAATTACAATATTTTAAATTACCTGTTCTAAATATTTATCTTGTATTTTATGCCTAGCAAGACAAAGTCTACATGGCATATCTCCTTCTTTCAAGAACAATAATTGATTTACTATAATGTTATGAGTATCTATACCACATTTTGTTAATTCCTGTACAAGTCTTTCTGTTTCATATAATGACAAAAATTCTGCTATACATACACAAACAAATGTTGTTTGATCAGGATTTTTAAATTGTTCATTAACTTGTCTAATAACAATGAGCATTTCTTCTATTTTATTACAAAATGTATCTACATTGAAATCTGTCATGCCCAATAATGAACTAATCTGTAATTAAATTTGAAATTAAAATTACTAGTTTAAATTATATATTGTCTTAAATTTTTCTAACCTGTGTAATGAAAGGACTAATCTTCATTTTTAAACGCATTAATTTGCCCAAACCTTTTTCTACTACTTGTGGAAATGATAATAATCTTAAAGTATGACCAGTAGGTGCAGTATCAAAAACAACAACAGAAAAGTTCATTCCCTTAACCAATCTGAAAAATATAAATGCCTATCAAACAAATATCACATATATATTATATAATAAATAATTCATTACTAACTTCATTACTTCTGCATAACTCATTGCTTCATCTATACCTGGAAATGCTCCTACAATTTCTTGCATTACACTTCTACTTAATCGCATTGCTTCTCCACCTGAAACTATTTTGTGCGACATAAATTTAAATTCATTTATTACACTAAAAATTATATAAATTAAAAATATGATTTAAAAAATACCTGCTTCGCTTTCAAAATATTCCTCCGGTAATTCGGTAATACCTACATTTGGATCTATTTCCATAGCAAAAAGATTATCAAAACCTTTTACTTTTGTCGGAACTTTACTAAATTTTTGGTCAAATGCATCAGAAATATTATGTGCGGGATCAGTAGATATAATAAGGACATTTTCTCTAACTTTTGACAATTGTACGGCCAAAGAACAACTAAAAATTAATATAAGAAAAATAATGATCGATATACAATAAACAAACGAGTTTTAAAGGTTACAACAATACCTGCATGTCGTTTTACCAACTCCACCTTTACCTCCGACAAATATCCATCGCAAAGATTGTTGTTCGATTACATTTTTAACCGAAGGTTCGTATTCAATTACTTCTCCGTCATTTATACTCATATTTATCGAGTCACAAAAAATAGCGATTCCAAATTTTAACACGTCATATACTAATATCGCAAATTGGACAAGGAAGAGACTGACACAATGAAATTATGTCATGAGTCACGAACTACTATGTTCTATTGAATATATAAAAATAAAGATAATTTGTATATAATATTGACGAAAATTAAATATCGCATTATAGATATTATTTGATAAACATGATATATTATATGATATTAACATATCATATATACATTGAGAAATATTTATTTTTATTTAATTTATGAATATTATTATATAGATAAAGTATGTATCTATATTTTATCTATATAAATTAAATTTTTATTATAATATATTTTTAAATCTTTTATTAAATATTTGTAGATTAATTTTATTATTTTAACGAACAATATAATGAAAATAATTTTATTATTATATAAGTAAAATATCTTTTATTATAAATATAAGTAATATTTATAAATTATGATCTTTAATGGAATCTTGTGAATTATAATATTGTTTTTTAAAGTACTTAATTTGAAAATAAAATAATAAATACCTCATAAATTCTAACAATTTAAAAAAATATGATAATATATCTTATTTCATTATTTTTTATATAATCGATGGAAAAATATCGAGAAAAATAAATCGATTACTCGTTAAAAATTTCAATATAATATCGATCAACTAATCGACTGAATATCGAGGGATAATAGTCTTATATACGATATACGAGTAGTTTTTAATAGTGAGCTAATTTAGAAATGTACAAACTGTTTGTAAAGTACAATTCTAAACTTTAATACAGAGTGTTTGTGATTTTTCTCGTATTTGTATAGTATTTTGTTAAACGACTTGAGTGAATAATTGCATGTAGTATGCCGCAGTTTCATAAAATCGAAATAAATAGGACCGAATGGGAGGTTCCGGAACGATATCAAATGTTAACACCAGTAGGATCGGGAGCTTATGGACAAGTGTGGTAAAGGAAGAAAATAATTCTAATGATATAAAATCTAAGCAATAATCTAATTTCAAATGTTTTTTTTCGATTATTTTCCATTTGAACAAATATTTATAATTTTAAACGATCTAATTTTAAGTCTTATTAATAATTCAAAATTTAGTTAGAAAGAATTAATCATAACCTTGACATTTCTATTATTCATTATACCGCTTGAAATTATAACTAATTTTTTTTTTTGTAGTTAAAATAAAAATTATTATTGGAGCAAATATTTCATGTACCATTGTATTCTATATTGTAATCAAACTAAAATTAGAAATATTTGTCAATGCTTCTTCATGAAAATAAATTGGATAAGAGATGCATTATTCAAATTTCTTTTGCAAAATATTTTGTATTTTTATTTACTTATATCTAAAATATTTTATGATATAAATTATTGAATAAACATTTATATTAAAATTTATATTAATATTCAATAATAATTATTTAATTTTTTAATTATTGAGAGAAAAATAAATAATAAAAAAAATTAGAATATTAATTTTTTTATTAAATTTAAATATCTTAATTTATAAATAAATAATATTAAATATAACATATTTATAATATATATAATATATGTATATGTACATTTTTTTTAGTTCAGCACTTGATACAAAAACTGGTCAGAAAGTAGCAATAAAAAAATTAGCCAGGCCATTCCAGTCAGCTGTACATGCAAAACGCACTTATAGAGAACTTCGTATGTTGAAACACATGAATCATGAAAATGTGAGTGTAGAAATATGAATAATATATATATATATGTATATAATGTATTTTTGAAGTTGGCACAGTAAAATAGTAGACTTTGTCTTGAAATTAGATTTAAAAATAATTATATTCTATAATAAATTTAATTAGATTATTATTTTATAGAAATAAAAGTTTATAAGTTTTATAATAAATAATCATATAATTAATTGCAGATAATTGGTTTATTAGATGTTTTTCATCCATCTTCTTCTTTAGAAGATTTTCAACAAGTGTAAGTATTTCATTTTATATTTTGCTATAATTTTATTTGTACTTCTTCAATCCCTTGATTATGACTCCTTATCATGTTTTAGTAATGACATATACTTTTAATAGATATTTAGTGACGCATCTGATGGGTGCAGATCTCAATAATATTGTAAGAACTCAAAAGCTTTCTGATGATCATGTACAATTTCTTGTTTATCAAATTTTTCGTGGTCTCAAATATATTCATTCCGCGGGTATAATACATAGGGTAAAGTAATACTTTACTTTACAATATCAAATGATACTGACAATTTAAATGTGATAAAGAATATTTTTAAATATATATTATTTATAAATATAGGATTTGAAGCCTTCTAACATAGCTGTAAATGAGGATTGTGAGCTGAAAATTTTAGATTTTGGATTGGCTAGACCTACAGAAAATGAAATGACTGGTTATGTTGCTACAAGGTGGTATAGAGCTCCAGAAATTATGCTCAATTGGATGCATTACAATCAAACAGGTATATATTTTTTTATTTTGCAATTTGTTTTTAATATAATACAATATTTATACTTTTTTAGTTGATATTTGGTCTGTTGGATGTATAATGGCTGAATTATTAACAGGGCGAACGTTATTTCCGGGAACAGATCGTATCCTTTTTATAACTATGCTTTTTAATCTCTTTAAATATTAATATTTAATAATAAAAATCAATGTTTTTATTTAATTAATTATACTAATATACAAATCTTTTTTCCTAATTGTTCAATGAATATTACAAATCTTTAACTATTTTTAATTATCAGAATTAAAAAATATGCTTTTTGCTAAGGGTCTACATAGCTTCTTTCTTGCTTTAATATTTTCATTTATTTTACTAATATATTAATTACATAATATTTTATTTGCCAGCTGGCAGAAAGTGCTTTAATTTAGTTTTTGTTTAAAAGTGAGGGAAATTACTTTTTATATAAATACAAAAAGCCATACATGTTGTTATGTTCATATTTCATATTCACAGACAATAATGCATGAAATTATATTATTTGTTATACTTATTTAATAATCAAAATATTTAGTGAAAATAGAAAAAGGTGTGGTGGAACCTTAGCAAGAGCAGATATTCATCAATTGAATTTAATAATGGAGATACTGGGTACTCCACGAGACGAATTTATGCAAAAAATATCGTCAGAATCGGTAAGTAATTTTTTTTACATAATTATTAGAAATAGAAAAAGAGAAAACCATAAATAGTGCATGTTGCTTATTTATAACATTTTGCGATTTACATGCCTTGCATGTTACATATTTCTTACTAATTTATATTTTTTTGATTAATAAATTTTATTGTGTATGACTAAAATAAAAGATTTTTTTATAATATTTATGAACTTTTTTGTATAAACATGCGTGTGCATACGTGCGTGCGTGCGTGCGTGTGTGTGTACTTTTTTCAAATGTTAACAAGTGTTTAAAACAGATAAACTTAATTCATTTTATATTTGAATTTTTACCATTTCTTCTATATAATATAAATTATGCTTTAAACATACCTTAACTTTAAGCAGACATTGATCATCTAACACGAGTCTTAGTACTCTGTGGAACGCCCACAGAGGAAACTTTAAGCAAAATTACCAGTCAAGAGGTAATTTTTTTATCAATATTTTTTGTTAAGTTCTTTAATCATTTCTTCAATCATTTTTTCTATGAATCTAAATTTTTTTATCATAATTTATTTACATTTTTCTCTCCACAATATTAAAATAATTTTATATTAAAATAATTTTATATAATAAAATAATATAATAAAATAAAATTTTATATAATAATTTTATTTTATAATATGATTTTGCTTTAAGTTTTTTATATTATATTCTACATAAATAATAAATAAATAAAATGAATTATTATTAGTGAAATTGAGCATATAGAAATATAATTTATTTTATATATAATTTTTAAAAAATTTATATAAATTTCAAATATTAATATAAAAATTGAAATGTAACAAAAAAAATTTATTATTTTAGGCAAGAAATTATATACAAAGTTTACCTCCGCTTAAAAAAAAGAATTTCAAAGATGTTTTCCGCGGAGCCAATCCTTTAGGTAATTATCATATAAATTAAATCTTCTAAATTATGTAAAAATTATTTTTATATATTAAACGTAATAAACGTAATAAACATATCTTTATATTACTTTTTAGCTATAGATTTACTTGAATTAATGTTAGAATTAGATGCTGAGAAACGCATTACAGCAGAACAAGCTTTAGCTCATCCATATCTTGCACAATATGCTGATCCAACTGATGAACCAATATCTTTGCCTTATGATCAAAGTTTTGAAGATATGGATTTACCTGTTGAAAAATGGAAAGGTTTGTTTTATTATTTTAATATAATTTTAATCTGTTATATATTGATAATATAATATAATTAATTTTTATTTTTTTTAGAACTTGTTTATCATGAAGTTATAAATTTTGTACCTCAACAATTACCTACAATAGCTTCGGGTATTGAGTCTACTTCGTAAGATTATATTAATAGCATAAGTAATATATTAAGTAAGATAGCATAGTAAGATAATCTTAATAATTAATAATTATAAAAAAAAAATATGTATGTTATATACAAAAAATTATTGTATATAATATGATAAGAAACAGTTAATCATACAAATTTATTTGTATCAGAGGCAAAATGTATATTTTTGTTAATGACAATGTACAAGAAATGCTAATATTTTTCATCTTGAGTATATTAATTTAGAATGTAAAACTATTGAACATATGATAAATTATACATATTCATAATTGTATATGAATCATATATTCACATGTTTAGATACTTTGAAGCTACAAGTGCACTTTAATAATTCAGTTTAATTAAAATTTAAAATAATATTTTCCATAAAATCAAAATATTTAATATGAAAAACAAATTGAAAATAAGTTATAAAAATTTAGCTTCAAAGTGTTAAATTTTGTTCTATTCTATTTATCACTGGTTCTAGTCTGTAACAAAAAACATATTGCATTGAATTCATGGTTAAAAATAATTTTTATTTCATGCAAAAATAATTTAAAATAATTTAATCTGTAAGATACGTTATAATAATGCTTTTAACAACAAATATGGCTAAATAAATTTTTTGATCTTTGTATGTTGCTCGTTATTCGTGTTATATTATGAATTATTCATTTTATTATTTTATTATGTATACATTTATAAAAAAAACAATAGTTACGGAGACTATATATTTCATCTATTCTTTCATTTTTTTTTTTTTTTTTCATATATATTTCTCTAAATTTTAATAATTTTTTTAACCTGTCTTGTATAATGTATAATCTAAACGCAATTCGCTCATCGCATTCTTTCAGCACAGAAATTCTTGCTAAGAATTTTCGTATGAGCTCAAGATGTGAACACAAAGCTTTTACGATATGTAAATTGTGGCATCAATACAAGTGAAAGATTAAATAACCTGATTATGCTGCAAATGATTAAAACAATTTATCATGCCAATTGCATGGACCGAAAGTTTAACATTGAGATTAGTAACTCTTTATAGTAAACACGAGTGTTTAAGAAATCCTTTTCACCCAAATTTTAGAAATAAACTATATCGTTACAAAGCTTACAAAGAGATCGTGAATTCTATGAACGTTTGTGGTTTAACAGTTTGTGATTGTATCAAAAGGATTACTTATGTAAAAGCTCAATATTGTTATGAATTGTCTAAAATTAGTGCTGCGATATCTTGTGAGAAATTTTACAGTCCAACAATGAGCTGGTTTCCAATAGTACACCAATTATTCTTTCCATTTATAGCAACGTATAGTGATACTTGTGAGGTGTATATTATTCAATTATAATAAAATATATTATAAGAATTTTATTTATTTATCATAACAATTAACTTCATATTTAGAAATATGATGATAAAAGAGACACATTTAGAAACTACTGTGATGAAATACGCGATCAATACAGAATACATTCAAATTCTGTAGAACAAAGAATATTAAATAAGGATTGTAATTATTCATATGCAACTTGTTATTGTGATAAATCGAATATAATTAAACCTCGTACTCGTATCAAGTAACTTATATTATTTATTATATATATGTATATTACATATATATCATATGTATCATATTGATAATATATAACATTAATATATTATGATAAAATATATTAAAATTTCTTCACTTTTAGAAAAGTAGAAAAATTTTTTATCCCGGATGAACATGAGGAAATTATTACTTCGCAACCTACAGATTGCAAAAATTATTTACATATGCAAAAAATAACTCGAATTGATGTTGCTAATAATACCAAGAAAAATATCAATACAGAGCATGCAACTCAAACCGAAATCTCTTATTTCAAAACTGCATGTACAACTTGCCAAGTGTGTATAGAAAATGAATCTAACACTGCAAATCTGATGACTATAATGATGAAAAATGATCCGGTAAATAGATTTTTATTATCAGATTAAAAATTCTATTCTATAAATCCGAAAATGTATAAGTTCTATCCAAATATCTAATTTAGAGCATTTACAAATTAAATTAAATATAGAAAATAATTTTCAGAAAGATATTGATGGTATAGATTATATTTTGACAGAAAATGATATTAAAGAGGCAAGGAAAATCGATGAGTTTGATATGTTCGGCAAGAGTATTGCATTTCAATTGCGAAATATAAGTTTCGGTGAATATTAATACTAATATGTTATAAAGATAATTATTAAACTAATATATAATTTATTTTTAGAAGTTGCTATTAAATTAGAGAAACATATACAAGATCTAATTGCTCAAGAACGTCTGGATAATATGAAATCAAGATATTTGGATTGTTATACATCTTCAACTTGTAGTGAATGTACACTATTACATAAGGAAATTACTTGTAGCTGCGGTCTTCCAGTTATCAAAATTAAGACCGATTCTTCTTATGACTTCGATTGTAAACAATGGAAATAAAAATTTACGAATTATTTATATTTGTCTAATAATTAAAAAAAAAATCTGTAAAAGATATAATATGTAAAACATAACATCATAATGTTAATTCATAGAATTGCAAAAAGGAAGTTAATAAAATAATATAAAATGATTTGACAAATGCTTTCGTTCGATGTATCGCGCGATCAAATTCAGTTGCATTCTTTAACCAAAATTGACTTTATTATGTGGATAGATTTAAAATTATAAATGTACATAAAATTATATATACTGTTTTTTCAGTGATATTGTATTAAAATTTGTTGATAAAAATATTCTTATTACAAAATGTCATCCAAATGGAACGAGAAATTAGTGATTAATTTTTTAAAAGAATACGAGCAATATCCATGCCTCTGGAACCCTTATCATAAGAATTATTATAATTGTTACGAGAAGAATAAGGCATTGCAAAAAATAATCGATGACCTCAATATACCTGGCTTTACTGTAATTGATTATTTGCACCAAATCAAGAGTATAAGAGAAAAGTAATGTACGATCGGAATTTTTGGTAATAAATATTGTGGAAGAGATAAGCGAGAAAACAAAAAATATTATGATTGAGTGTAATTTGTTTTTATAATAATAAAATGATTATACAAGATGTTAATATATTTTTAGAATCACTTTGGAAGATCGATTCTAGAGATCAAAAAAACATAAAAGTCGGTATAAAGAAATATTGGTTGAAACTTATTTATTAAATTATAAACATCTTAAATATATGAAAACAAAACGAAATGATGAATGATGTCATGTTTCTTAATATAAATTTAAATTGCTTATGATTTATAAATAAATTTCAATTGATATTTTTGTATACTAACTTCTATATCGATCTTTAAAATCTATTTTATCCAAAAATGTTTCATTTATATATATATATTAATATCTTATATAATACTCATAATTCATATTATTGAATGAGAAAAAAATATACAGATCCTTTCATTTATCATGATCCAAGTTAAAATATTTATTGTTTTTAATTAAATTCATTAAGCTATTTTTATATGTTATATATTATTTTTTTTATATGTTAATTTACATGTTTAGAATTATTATAATCTTCTGATAATTTTGAAAATAAAAAATTATGTTTAATCTAAATTTTAAAAAATCAAATCTATTACTTTTCATTTAAATAATGAAAAGTAATAGATCATAATAAAAATATATAAACTGTATTTGTTGTGAAAAACTAATTATTAAGTTTTATTATTGAAAATATTTGAGATATTTTTAAATTAATTATTTTTTAAATATTTATATATAAACATTTAAAATTATTATATATAATTATATATATAATTTTATATTATTATATTATATAATTATATATAAAAAGAAATGAAAATCAAATTTTTATTGTATATAAATACAGATATAAAATGGAGCAAATGAAGATGATCAAAACTCTACAACAATCTCAACAAGAATATAAATCACCATTTTGCTGGTACAACATAGTAGCAGATATGTTGATGAAAGTAATCGCAGACGAGGAAAAAGTCCAGCAACGAGAAACAACCAAATCCTTAAGTAGTGATAACATAAAAAGAATTAACAATGAAAAAAACTATGATCAGAGAAACAAATCCGTAGAAAAACCATCTCATTTGACCAAGAAAAATAACATGAATACAATAATAAAAGAAAAAAAAATAAAATATATTCCTTATTCACAATTTAGACCAAAGGAGAATTATTTAACAGACCGAAAAGAAGATCATACATCACTTTTAAAACCAACTAGAGATACCGAGTTTGAAACAATGGGTAAAAAAAATTATTTTAAAATAAAACAAATAAATGTTTTATTTCTTTTTATAATTTTAGAATATCCTGAGCTTGTTTCAAAAACTTCAATGGATTCTAAACTTAATGATATTTCTTCTTTAAGAAAAAATTATGAGAATTATGAATCACCATTTTTAAAATGTCCATTATGTGGTTGGGAAGATATAAAATATAAAGAAATTGAGGAAAACTCAAAAAAAAATTATACTTCTTGTTCTGAATATAATAAAGACATTTTTGGAATTTATACTAATTGTGCTGGATGTGACAAAGTTACACGTGATAGTACATATAAATATCATAAATTAATTTATATTTTTTTATAAAATAAAAATTATCTGAAAATTTTATCAAATTTAATTCTTTAATTATGAAATGATAATTTGAAATTTCTTTTTTATTAAAACATACTATATAAGAAATATAATTTATGCAGCTAATTTAAATTTATGTATTTTATCTAGATCTGCCTTATCAATCTCTGAACAACACTGATTTATCGATCTATTATTCAAAAAAAAATGTGAATTATTCTGGAGATTCCGAAATTTTACCAAAATTACCAAAACATACATCTAATGGAAATTTAATAACAAAATCTAAATCAACATCAGTAGAATCTGTAAAAGAAAAACAAAATCTAAAGACATATACAAATGCAGAAGTACAATATAGTAATGATTCTAGAAAGAGTTCAAAACATGATATAGAAACACCAATGCAAATAAATATTCCCGTAATAACAAATAAATTGCAGTTTGATACCATAAAAGCTTCTACTCATCTAAAAATAATTTTATCAGATCCAAATAAATCTTTAAAATCAAAATCACTCGCTATAGAAAATGCTTTTCAAAATATGAAATTTATACAGAATGAAAAATTAGAAACATCTACGAAAGAAATACAAGTTTTTCCTGAAAACATTCATCAATTCAAAAAAAACGAAATAGATACTAATACGATTAATTATATTGATAAAGAAGTACAGAATACAGTTTCTATAACAGATGGAATAAAAAAATCTGTTTCACTTCAAACTTTAAATCAAATTGATCAAAAAGAAAATCAAACTGATAAATATAAGAAAAATTCTACAGAATCAAAAGAAGTATTAGTAAATATTATAGATCAAATTTCGAAAGGAATTCAAACTACTATTTTTGTATCACGAGGAAATTTAACTTGTCATATATCTTTACAAAACATGACAGAAACTGGAACTACTATGTCCATACACCAAATTCGTAATATTGGTTGTGTAACAAAAGAAAGTAAACAATTTAAATCGAACTTTGTACAGTGCATTTCTAAAGAAAAATTTCCATCTTTAATTCAATCCAAGTCATGTAATTCTGTAACATATATTCAAAATATGGATTTGAAACATTGTGTAAAAAAAAAAAGTAAGCATTTTGATTAGTATGATAAGAATAATATTATATATTATGTAATATTTTATTAAAATATTATATGTATTAATAAAATTATTTCAATTAACAACACAAGAATCTGAAGATTCATGTTTAATAAACACGTGTCCACAAAATATATTACATCTTTGTAAAGAAGATCCTTCCGTGATGTCACTTTTACAACAACTTTTGCAGAATATATTATTCATACATGAAGAGAAAACGCAATGTGGGAAATTAAAGAAACAAATCGATTGTAAGTTATAGAATTATTATAATCTAGAACATAAATTTTTATTCATTGTTAGCATAAAACATAAACTCTAAGAAGATTTCAAAGATTTTCAAATCATTTTCGAATTTTTTAAAGTTTATCGGATTTTAAATAATTTAGCGAATAAGTTATAATTAATATGTTTTGAATAAATAATTTTATATATATCTTTTTTTTTTATAAAATTGCTATTTGTATATATTTGTATATTACCATTGTTTTTAACATTTTAGTTTTCAAAAAGAAGAAATTATATTTAAATCTATTCATAAATTAAATTTTTATAAGATATAATTCCTATCCTATCATCATATTATTCATGTTATACAAATAATTCAAAACACAATACTTATTGAAAACTTATTCATTCAGAACATAATAAAAATTTATTATTTTTTGCAATATAACAAGCATTAGTTTCAGATGATCATAAATATTATCCGAAAGAGAACTGTTTAATTAATCCAACAAAAATGGTGTCAGCAATCAAAAGTCATATCATGATGTTAGAGTTGAAAGATATCAAAGAATTGAAAGAATCCTATCAGAAATTAGGTACAAAATCATTTTCTCAAGGAGTTCAAAAAAAACCTAGTTTAAAAAAAATTGACACCTCTATCTGTAACAATAAATTGATAATGACTGAAGAAATATTTATGCCAATATTTCGATCTACGATTACAAAACAGGATGAAAAACAAAAAATAATGGACAAAACATTAATATTGGACAAGAAAAAAAAGTTTTTAATGACAGATAAGAATGTTTGCACTTATTTGAATTGCAAAGATATTGGTATTAATGGATCGTTTCATCGTGACATACAAATTCAAAGTGATTCTCAATTGTTCAAAGATTCTGCATGCTTAGCAAGAGATATAAGAGAAAGAGTAAACGTAGGTGTTCAAAAACGAGATCCTATACTAGTTCGAGTGATCAAATGCAATGAAAATCAAGCAATAATAAGATCGGATAAAGAAACGTTAACTATGATGACAGATATGAATTATGATAAGAAATATATAAGTAAACGAATAGAAACATGTGGTCGGTCTACTTGTATTCCATCTACTATTTGTAGAAAATTGAGTGAAACTAATTTAAAGTGTGCTCTTTACAAGGAACGTGCAAATCAAGTAATCGATAATTATCATAAACAGCATTTTAAGAATAATATATGCGATATAAATTGTAAAAATAACGTATTTTATGACTGGACTAATGTAACAAATAATGTTGTTAATTCAAAAATTCCGATGTGTGTAAGATCGCAGAAATATATGTATGCAAGAAATAAATAATTAAATATTAAAATTAATTTTACGTACATATTAATAATATAACTGGTATAATGATGCTCAAAATTTGATTTGTTAAATTTATTAAATTGTTAAATTTTATAACAAAAAATATAAATATATATTTAGAAAAAATAAATATTTTTGAAATAATTTTGATGTTTTTAATCTTTTTTTTTCTTTTTAATTTTTTTGAATGCTTATATTCTATATTCTTATTATAGACTTGTGTTCTTTTAAATTTTTCTTTAAAAAGTAACATTTTTATAATTATTTTGTTTTTTAGCATATATTAAAAGAATGATAAAGATGGTAAATATGAAAGAATATAACATGGAAGAACAAACTTCATTTTATTGTATGAAAATGTATAACATTTTATCAATTGGAATATTATATGAAAATTACATCATTTAATTTTCATAGTAAATGAACATTCACATTGTTGAGTCAGAGATAAACTCTTTTTATATATGTGTATGATAAATACCAATTATTCGTATTTAATTATAATAAAATAGTATAAAAAGTTTTACTTTTCTTCTTGTTGATTATCCCTATATTTTCATTATACTAAATTTTAATTGTTATTTTTTTTTATTATCTGAAGTTTTATTGTTCGAATATTACCTTAATTTTATTAACCTGAGTATGTACGATAATTAATAATTATTTGTTTACAATGTACAAAATATCAGAAATTAAAACATATTAACAGAATTAAAATAAAACATTAAGTTTTATACTACATATTTAAAAATTGCACTTTTTCTTAATAACGAAATATATTAATGACATTTTTATTATTGCTAAGAGTTGTATATGTATATGTATGAATGATTTTGCGTATATATAAGATGTTCACGCTATTAGTTTCTAGCATTTTTTTCATTTAAAAATTTTTTTATTTTTTTTTTAAATTTATCGCTTGAGAGAAAAATGCTGGCAACTAATAAAATAAACATTCAGTATATATGTACATATTATTAAAAAATCAACAAGAGATACATTTTTAACTTTTACAATATTTTTATATGAATAATTTTATATTTTTATAGAAATAACGAATTAATCGTTACATAATGTTAATTTGATAAAATTTAATTAATTATAAAAAGACATATTATGTTAGCAAGTTTTATATTCTCAACAGAAATAATACTGTTGATATTATTAACAATGGAAGTCATACTCCTTAGTAATATATCATACATATATCACTTATAATTATTAAAATATGTTTGATAATAAATTATTGTACTTTCAATATTTAATGTTTTGTCCATGGTCATACTTTAAAACATGCGAATATCGTCTGACTAATTTAAATTAATATCATTCATTGATTCTCAGTGAATCAATCATTGCAAATATTAAAATCCATTTTGGAGAAATTGTACCTATAAAAAGAAAAAAAGAAACTATTTTAAATGTTACATTGCATAAATTTGATAGATTTTAAATAAATTGAAATTATATAATAGTAAAATTATAAATAATATTATCTAATATTACGTAAATGAAGTTTACAAACATTTAATCCTTTTTTTTGGCATCTGCTTTCTCGTCTTTAGCTTGGCCTCGGCCCAGCAATTTGGCTAACGAATCCCAAATTCCTCCGAGGAATAACGCACAGAATAGATTTTCGAATGGTACAAACGGATCATGGATTCCAAGTAGAATAGATGATAACTAAAATGAAATAAATAATAATTGCACTTAACAGCAAAGATATTAAAAATTACATTTTATTTAAAAAATGTCGATTACCTTGAAATACACAAAGAAAATAACGATACCAAAATAAACCAGTGCGTGAGGTGCCGAAATAAGATCAGTCTTTTTATCTAGGACGAAAATAATGGATGCAACCATTGATGCTTTTGTAGGGCTAAATGAAAAATTTTATATTTATTTCAATTTCACTTTATGAAAAAGAAATAAAATAAACATACAAACTAGGTTGCATAAATTCCATAGCAGTTGGAGTCCACACTCCCCGTATAAGTCGTTCAAAAAGTTTTGTAAAACCTGCTCCATTTCCTGAAATTAAATATATATATTTATATATTTTATATATATTACATATTTGAATATTTTTATTTTTATCTTTATATATTTAATATTAGAATTTACCTTTGAGTGTTCCAATTAATACCATAATAAGATATGCATTTGGATAAAGTTTTCCTGCATGAGTTACTCCATCATATACTTTTTTACACCTGTAAATTATAGAAAAATAATATATAGAAAAATATGTTATATAAAAAATAATATTAAAGAATAAAATAACAAATAATTTATTTTTTTACATACCTATATATTTCTTTCATAGTAGCACATACAATTTTTACTGGTAAAAATTTAGCAATTTTATATCCAATATCAAATGGTGTATAAAATATCACATACCTGTGAAATTTTGCAATTAATATTATATATTTTTTATAATATATGTTCAATTAAATATTATAGAAAAATTTTAATTTATTAAAATAATTTAAAGAAAATAATTTCCATATAAAATATATATAATTTAAAATTTAATAAGTTAATAGGTAATCTTCCTATTATATTTTTATACTAACCAAACAATGGTTGCTACTATTACTTGTGGTGTATTTTTTAAAGGTGCAAGAATAGGTTCTCCTAAAAGACCATTGCATAGCATACCACTTGCAAACACTACCAACATTGTTGAAAGCCAACATGATAGAGGATGTTTCCGAGAAAATGCTTGAGCACCTATTATTAATAGAATTATATATAAATTAATAAAAAAATTATGAAATTTAACAAAATTTTACAAAATTTAAAAAAATGTAATTAATTAATATAATAATATAATAAATCTATTTTTTTTAATTTTATATATTTGTTAAATAAATAAATTTCATATAAAAAAATAAAAATTTAATATTTACAAATATTTAAATTGCCACAGAATTTTATTTTTATAATACACCATGAAATATTAAAGAGATATGCTGTTTCAACTAGGTCGCTTGGAATCCTTACAAGTATACATTATATGCATTCATGCAAACATAATACCAGCTTGCCATAAACATGAAAATAATACTATTTAATATATTTTAAAGATTCTGATATCTGATAATGATAATGATAATGATAATAATAATAGCAAGATATTAATGTAAAAAAAAATTTATTAAAATGCATATGATATATAATATATATAATAAATGAAATGTTATAAGTGTTAAATTAAATTAATAAGAAATATTAAATATTAATAAGATATACACAAGATTTTTTAATTATTTATTATTTAAAGATTAGTTTTTCACATTTTATTGCATAAAAAAAGTCATGGAATAAAACTTTCATTAATTTTGAAAATATTCTTTCTTATATAATACATTTCTATATTTTTATTAAATATTTATAGAATTATAATATAATTTATAATATCTTTATATAATTTAGAATAAAATAAATATAAGAGTATAAAAAATCATATGAAATAAAAATTGAAGCAAAAAATTGAAAAAAAATTTGGCGTCCACAAGGATGTATACTGAAATAGATTAGCTCATTGAATGTCACAAAGTAAGATTATTATAATTGTGCCAGATATTATTATGAAAATAATTATAGACAATATGATGAAAAATTTTCTGTTTGATTTTTAATTTTCTTATTTAATGAATGTTAAATTGAGAATAATATAGAAATAAAATAAATAAAGAAATATTATTTTTATCTTATTTCTATATTGTTAATAATGTTAAGTATATGTAAAAATAAATATGTACAATAATTTTTATTACATTCTAAAAAATTATAATTAAATAACAGATTTTTTATATATATATATCTTATATATAATTTTATAGAAAATTAATAAAAATATTTAAAATGATAATAAAGCTTTAGCATCCAATTACGAATAAAAAATATACAAAATATTTTTTTAATTCTACTGAATTTTAAATGAGAAAGAAAGCTTAATAGATGATAGAAAATAGCAAAAAAGATAAACATATAAGAAGATAAGGATGTTAAAAAAGAATAGAAAGAAATGGTAGGGAGCGAAACATAATCTTAGAAAAGGTATAAGCTGAATCTGGGCAGATTAAATTTAGAATTCGTCGGGTAGGCTTGGGCTTACCGGGTCCTAAATCTTCTCTGACGTGTAATGCACAGAGTACGCAGTGTGCGATATCAAAGTACGGGAACATTTTCAATTTAATGACCTGATTGGCCATATCCAGGAATGCTTCGGGATCCATTTCGATTGATTTTTATTTTTTTCACAATTAACTCTTCAGTTTCGTTTACAAAAACCGTATCTTTTGGCGTTCAACAATCTTCGATTTTGAAACAAAGTCGCAAGCGCCCGCGAACGACGCTAGCTATGCGCCGTCTGCTAGACTTAGTCGTCTGCTAGTTATGGAAGCGATTCCTACTATTAGAATCTTATCGTTGAACGAACAAATTTTGTGGCCTCATTAAAACTCGTTCCTACAGATGGCAGTAAACGATTGGATTTACATTTTTTATCATACTTTTTTGAAGGAATTTTAAATTGTTCAAAATTAAATTTTCATTTTATTATATAATTTATTACAGAGAAAAAATTAATATTTTTAAAATTTAATGCTAATGATTTATTTATTGTCTGTTTTTTTAATTTCTATATTTTTTTATTTTAAAATATATAAATAAATTTTAGAAACTTATTTACAATTAAATAAATAATGATATTTTTGTTTGTTTTAAAAATTGTTATATATTTATATAACTTTATAGTATTTTTCTTTTATTTTAATAGCATTGATAATATAAATTACACACATAATAAAAATATTTTTCATTCATAAAATTACATTTAGTATTTTATAAGTTACTATTTTATATTTCGATTGCTCTTTGTCTTCTAAATAGCTACAAATTATACTGCGATACATACTTTATTTTTGCTAACTTTTCTATAATGCTGTATTCAGATATATGTATATAAGCATGATTTTATTCGTATTAGCAAGTATCGAGTAACCTACCTAACAATCGTCTATACAAATCTTTATTCAAAAAATATGATGTGGTTATCTAATCGTAGTGGTACATGAATTCACCTATAAATACATTTTATCTAAATGTATTTTTATGGAGATTAAATCGATTGATAACAATGATCCAGGATATATTAACGTGAAATCATGGAGGAATAAATTTGAACTAACGAATACGAAATTGTGCCAATTAAATAAGAAATAAAGATACAAGAAAGATACAACGAAAGGTGAGCATTATACTTATTTAATTATTATATTTTAAAAATTAATTTTGCATAATAAAAAATTGCAATAATAAAATTTTTATGTAAAATTTTTGCAAGAAATACTATATTATGTACAATTATTTAAAATTATATTTGATTACAAGTACAATAAAAAAAAAAATTAATAAAATCTTGTATGTTTTTTTATTTGTTTCATATGAAGAAGAAATAACAAGAAATAATACAAATTTTCTTTGCATGAAACAATTTGTAATATATGTGATTAATGTATCATATTAAATTGAATATTGTGGTTCATCTCTGAGTTAATTTTAATTCAAAAGCTTAATTTCTTTTCAAAGTGCCTTTTATATTTGAATGCAGACAATGGTAAGATTATTCTTTGTTCATTTTGACTAATATAATTATGTTTTTATATATTAACAATGGTAATTTTCAGAGAGACGGAATAAGATTACGTCAACATGTCTCTAAAAGATCTACTAGTGATGTATTATATGAGGATAAAGCTTCTTCAAAGAAGAAAGAAGTACTGCCAAATGAAACTCAACATTTACTTTTTCTTTTTACATTTTATCTTTTTGTGTCCATTATTATTATCACATTTGAAAAGAAATTACCTGAACCAATAACAATAAATAAAGAAGGTTTATATCCTGGAAGATTTATTGCTGAAAGAGCACATAATCATCTTCTCAATATTACATCTATTGGACCACGAATTGTTGGAAGTTATGAAAATGAAGTATTGGCAATTAAATATTTAACTAATATCATTAATAATATAGTTAAAGGAGCCAATGAGAATCATAAGATTCTAGTCAATGTAACCAAGCATAGTGGAGCTTTTCCTTTAAAATTTTTAGATGGAATGACAAATGTATATAGAAATGTTCAAAATGTCATTGTTAAAATTGGTCCTCATAGATCTACTCAGAGTAGTTTATTGATAAATTGTCATTTTGATACTTTTCCAGAAAGTCCTGGTAATGATTATGAAAAAATTTTATTTAATAATTATCAATAATTAAATATTAAATTAATTTTCTTTTTTAGGTGGATCTGATGATGGAGCTAGTTGTGCTGTGATGTTAGAAATTTTACGTGTAATTAGTCATAGTTCAAAATTATTAAAGCATAACATTATATTTTTATTTAATGGTGCTGAAGAAAATTTATTACAGGTATATTAAATATAATTATATATAATTATTGATAAATGAATGAAACTTAATTAATCACTTAAAAAATTATACAGGCTTCCCATGGCTTTATAACACAACATCCTTGGGCTAAAGAAGTGCGAGCTTTTATAAATTTAGAAGCTTGTGGTGCAGGTGGTCGCGAATTATTATTTCAGGCTGGACCTGATAGTTCTTGGATGCTTCAGGTACCATTGAATAATAATAATAATAATAATAACAATAATAATAGTATAAATTATCTTATACTTGTTATTATTATAGATATTTTAATATATTTTTATTTTTTTTATAGATATATGCTACATCTGTTCCTTATCCTTATGCATCATCCTTAGCTCAAGAAATATTTGAAAGTGGCATTGTACCTGGAGATACTGATTTTCGAATATTTAGAGATTTTGGAAATGTTTCTGGTATTCATTTTATATTATTTATTTTAATTTAATACTTTTTTTTATTTTTTAGATATTTATATATTTTATATATATATTTAAAAAATTATAGGTCTTGATTTTGCATGGGCAACTAATGGTTATGTATACCATACTAAATTTGATAATATTCACCAAATACCATTAGGATCTTTACAAAGAACTGGAGATAATATTCTTGCTTTATTACAAGGAATAATATTAGATAATTATTTATCCGAGATACCATTTCAAGATCACACAGGAAATCCTGTATTTTTTGATTTCTTAGGTACATTTGTTATCAGATGGCCTCAATATATGGCATGTACAATTAATATTATTAGCATAATCGTTAGTATATACTCGATATATTTAAATATACAAAATGCTCGTCGAGGTACGTACATAGTATTAAATCAAATTTATTAACATGTAATTTTAATGTAATCAAAATTTTAAATTTTAATTTAGATACAAAAAAATCAATATATTTAAAACATTTATTATTATGTACGGGAGCAATAATTGTTTCGTGGCTAGTATCTATACTTTCATGTACATTAATCGCACTTATTCTTACTAAACTTGGAAAAGTTATGAGTTGGTATGCAAGACCAGCATGGTTATTTTTTCTGTATGTGGTTCCAACTATTTTCCTATCAATGACATTTTTTTTATTCATTGGCTCACGTCAAAAAAAGGTAAGTTTATAATAATATTTTAAAATATATATTACAGATATTCTTAGTTTTATTAATCTTTTAATTTTGATTAACATTTTATAGGAAGTTAAATCTGCATGGATTTTATATCAAATATATTGTGATTCATATTCCATAATATGGATATCTATTCTTTCTTTTTGTGTTGTATTTGAGATACGATCTGGTTTTATACCATTACATTGGGTTGTATTTCCTACTATTGGAAATATAATTCGATGTAATTTCTTTAACAAATGGAGAGGTATATATAATTTATCAATGAATTATTTTATCATGGAATTATTATGAAATTAATGTTATTTTTAATTCATTTTGCTCATAGGTTGGAAATGGTTGTTTTATTATTTAATGACGACATGTCTACCTTATATACAATCTTTTTATTTAATAATTGGAGCTCTTTATCTTTTTATACCTATAATGGGACGATCTGGTAGCAGTATAAATTCAGAAGTTGTTATGGCTAATATGTTATGCATCCTCTTTTCTTTGCTACTTAGTTTCACGGTATATTGTTATTAAAGTTATTAAGCCATTTAAAAAAGCCTTTTTTATTATATCATAAAAATCTAATATAATAATTTATTTTTAGTTACCATTTGTACTTTTAATAAAAAATGCAGAGAGAATCTTAAGTGTATTAATGGGAATATTTTTAATAACTATAGGAGTATTAATTTTAACTCCACTTGGTTTTCCTTATAGTGGTGATTTATCATCATTAGCACCAGAACGATTTATGATTGCGGTAATCTTTATAATTAAATTCTGATTGATTTATAATTAAATTAAATAATTGAAATGATTGATAATTTTATAATAAAAAATATCTGATTTATATATATTCAGCACACACAAAAACAATATTATGATGTTGATGGTAATTTACGTTATTCTGGAACGGGATATTGGATAGCTGATTTAGATATGAATAGTCCACATAGTGTGGAAGCTGTGGTACCTGAAATAGGTGCAGTAATGTCAACAATAAAAGATTGCGAAAAAGAATTATATTGCGGCCTACCATATTTTATGCCTGTTACAACATTTTTATGGTATTTTTAATATATTCAACATTGTATTATTTTAAAAAAAATTAGAGAAAATTTAATCAAATATATATTTAATGTAAAAATATTTTAAATAGGAAAACAAGTTGGATTCCAGGCCCTGCTCCATTAATTAGCATTCCAACAAAACTTGAACTTATTTCAAAGTCTATAAAACAAAATATTGTCAGTTTTACCTTTAATGTTACAGGTAGTTTTTTTATTATTATATAAATTAAATAAATAAATAAAGAGAAAAGAAAATAAAAAAATTAATTAAAATTTTACTTCTAGGTCCAGATCATATAAGTATAATTTTATCTCCATATAAAGGGGTTCATTTACAGAAGTGGTCTATTTTAGAAGGAAAACCATTAGAAGGACCTAAATGGAACAATAGAGAAACATATTTTATTTATTATTCTTGTGCATCTGACTGTGTTCCTTTTACATTTTCCCTTGAATTGAATGTAAGTAAAATATGAAACTCTTATAAATAAATGAATGAATGTGTATTAATTTTGCTAATAATATTTTTAATATCTATGTATTTCTTATGTAGATAAATAATATGCCGAAAACTCCATGCTTATCAATAGCACTAGGTGGTCATTTTTTACATGGTGAACACCAAACATCTTTAAGATTCAAACGATTCTTAGCACAATTTCCATCTTGGTCAGTCGTCACTCCATGGACAGCAACATACACTTCTTGGCAATTTTAATAAGTAACATACAAAACTAATTCTTTCTTGAATCTTTATTGAATGCTTAGAGAATAGTTTACTGAATGTTGTAAGAATAGTCAATGATAGCCTAATAAAAACGGCATTGTACTACATGTTATATAGACATTTACAAGATAATATTTAATAATACAAATTATAAGCTTAAAAATTAAAATAATCTTATATTATTTGTAATTTTTTGCAATTGCAATATAACGAGAAGCATCTACATTTAAAGATAGGAACAAAAAACAAGAAAAATATATTCAGGATGGAATATTTTTCATTCTATTTATATAAATTTTTTACTAGTATATTATTAAATAGATTAAAAGAATTTTCAAGATAGACCTAAGTTAGGAATAAAAAAATTCGAAAAATTTCGATTTTCTTAATTATAGTCATGGTAGGATACTATAATTTAGCATATCAAAACTGTATGCCTTAGATTTACAACTATATGTAATTCTTAAATGCTAGAATAATAATTTCCGTAGACTAACTAATCTGTAACAGCAGATAGTGAATCGAAGAAATTGAAATATTGAAAAATCATCGCTATGCGATAATTATCTTTGTATTGCGATCTCTATTAAGGACACTATTTAATGATTATTCTTCTGTCTTGAATGATCGATATATGCATTTTACAAATCCAGTTAAAGCACAAATGTTATAGTCTGCTTTATTATGCGTTATACTAAGATTTATTTAGATTTAATTTAGGATAAAATTAATCTATAACAGTTCCGATTACTTCACTAATGAATTTTATAGTTATTACATGTCTTATATATTTATTTTTCTTTTAACGTTTCGTTGATTTTTTTGTTACAATTGTTTAGAATAAGAACCATATCATAATTGATTAAAAGATGCTTATATTAGAATTTAATAATGTAATTTGTTAAAGGGTTGTTTTATTAATTTGTTTTTTTTAAAGGAGATAAAATTTTTTTATTACTTCATTCGTTTTCATTTATTATTGTCAAGAGACTGAATTTATTTTAATTGTTGTTGATAGTTGTTAGTATATATTAAATTTCATTTTTGTACTATTTAAATAATTCAATTTGCATAGTATATTAATCAGTAAATAGTTGAAAAGTTAAACTGAATATAATTAAGAAATATTTATCGAACACTTTCAAATTTAATTGTAAGAAAATTATGCCAATATCGATAGCCAATCGCATAGTCGGATGTAAGTTTAAAGTATTATTAGGAGATAGTATGCGAGAAATTTTAATATAATATACACAAATGTAAAAGAAAAACATATTTAAATGCATGTATGTTCAACTCGTTATGTGATAAAAGTTAAAAGATTTAATTTTCTACAATTGATAATCTATAAATTTGAATTCGATTTTAATATATATTATTGATTAAAAATTTTCTCAAATATTGCAATATTTTGAAATTTTATTTCTATTTTTTTTTATTGTGATTTATCTTATAATTGATTAAATATTTAAAAATTTACATACAAAAAATATGTAAATAATGTATAATTTTCGTTGTTGAACACATTAATTATATAATTTTTATTGCACAAATGATTACAACTTTATTATGAATGATATCGCACAGTTAAGTATCAAAATAATATTATTATTAATATTATTATAATAATATTATTATTATTAAATAATAATATTATTATTGGATTTTTATTATTGGATTTTTGCACTTATTCATTTTACAAAAATTATTCGAAATATTTTCATTATTATTTATAATAGTAATTAATAATAATAATGATCACTAAGTATCGCAAGAATTTTGTTGTCATTCATATATGTATTTATTTGTTTTTTTCGAAAATGTGCTTAATTATTTACATAATTCTTACTTCTTTTTAATGTTCACATTGTAATTTTATATACGGGTAATTCTATTGTTATTTAATGTTTCTTAGCAAACAAATGAAGTTTTACACGAATGAAGAATAAAATGTTGATATTTGAATTTTCTTGTTTATTCCCGTTAATTTTTTTTTTGTAATTTGATAATATCTTAAAATTAATAATTTAAAAACCTGAAATAAAATATCAAATTATTATGTCTATAAACTAATAATAGAATTTGCTTTAATAATTGGAAATTTTCCGCAATTGTTAGATAATATATATATAATATATGTATATATATATATATATATATTATAGAATTCATCATTCATTGTTACCATTGTCCATTGATTGATCGTATCAATTTCCTGTTTTCATTATCATTGATTACATGTGCAAGTGAATTCTATTATTCTGAATAATATATTACAATTTTGACAATATTTTATTTAACAATTTTTTTAATTTTTAAATTTAAAAAATGTTGAATTTTAAAATTTACAGATTATTAAATTATATAATTAAAAAATATTGAAATATTAAAAATTTATAATTTTTTAATTAATTAATTCAAATATTTCGAAGCATTAAAAAAATTTTAATTTTAAAACAATAAAAAAAATTTTCAAATATTTAAAATTTCAAGCTTTTAAATTTATAAATATATTTGATAAATATCGATTCCTATAAATTTTTAAATTGTTAAATTTTCAAATATTCAAATTACATTTAAAATCATTATGAAAAGCATAATATATATAAATTTTAATTCATTAAGTGTTCAATAATAACGTTCCATAATCCATTACTGTGGTGAATTCTTCATATTTAATTAAAAATTATTTCAATAATTCTACTTATTCTATTTTATTCTTACTTATAATTCAATTCATAAAAAATTTTATTATTTTATATTTAATAAAAAATAAGACAAACTTTTTACTATTACTTTAATAAATCTTGTCATATTATTATTAAATGTTGAAGAATGACCTTGAACTTTTTTAGACTCAATGATCTTCAATTTTTGTAAAAATTCATCAAATTTTCAATTCTTTTCAAATCTTTCTTTTTCTTTTCAATCTTCATTTTTTCTTATACGGTTTCGTAAGAAACGTGTCAATATTGACGCACTGGCATCCTGTAAGACGAGACCGATTTCCTGGTCGAGGCGACACTGATCTGCAAACGGGTCGTGGTATTCGACTCGCGAGCCACGAACCGTGAAAACGGTCTGATAATCATAACTAAGATACGTTGATTTATCATAATGTGGGATACCTGGTTATATTTGGTGATAGATCGTCAGAGACATCAGGTTTGAAAAAAAGAAGAAAAGAGAAGGAAAAAAAAACGAAAGAAGAAAAGAAGAAAAATAATTATCAGT
Source organism: Apis cerana (assembly GCF_029169275.1). NCBI lineage: Eukaryota > Metazoa > Arthropoda > Insecta > Hymenoptera > Apidae > Apis > Apis cerana. Next base: position 6,249,382 of record NC_083859.1, on the reverse strand, counting down.
TATGGTTGCACGATAAGGAAAGGAGCACGATATACTATTCAGATAAAAAATCTGTTTTGAAACCGGTCGAAACAATATTTTTTTTTTTTTCCTTCATTCGCTGCGTCACGCTTGCGGATCGCGGTTATCTTAATGGAAATTGTCGGTTTGGCTCGTTTATCGATCGATTTTACGCGGAAGTTAACCGATAACAGTTTTCACGAATATCGGTGAATTGAAAACGATTGTGATTGAAGATTTTTTTAAAACTATTAAAACCAGGTGATCAATAAATAAATTTTTTTTATATGAAGTGAAAAAATTATAAAGCTTATTGGGATTATTAGCGAGGAATAGAGGTAAAACTTAATTGAAAAAAAATTGAAGGTAAGACTTAATTTTTTTTAAATTTATCTATCGATATTTTGATTTTTATTTTGATTTAAAATTTAAGATTTTAAAAATTAAGGAATTCTTCAGATTATTAGGAATAAATCGATCGATTATTAGAAATTAATCAAATTAATTTGTTTTTTTTAATTCATCGATTATTTCATTTATTTTGAAAGATTATCGGAATTTCAAATTACGTAATAGACAATGGTTTTTAGTATCTAGAACTGATATTTGTGCAGAAGATTGTTTGATTATTTTAAGAATAATATTAATGATTTTTATTTTGCCTTAGTAAGATAGTAAGATAATTTTAATAAACTTAACGATAACGGTGATAATTGTATCGGGAGCTTGTAAATTAAAGTACCGTTAATTATGAATCGGCTGTAAAACGGTTAGTTAGAAAAGTTGCCAAGTGAAACTAATTATCTTATTCTTCTCAAGTAGGGTTAATTGTTATTGTTAATGATCCATATACATATGATAAATTATACTAATATAATTTATATGTTTCATTTATATTTATATATCTCGTAAAAAAAAATTTAAAAATATTCCAAAATTGAATATAAATTATGATTTAATTTGAATGATTAATCACATGTATTAATATTAGAGATTCATTCATCGCTCTTGATAAATTAATTAATATTTTAATATTTATTTTTGTTTTCCATTTTAAAATTTGTTCCATTTTAAAAAATTAGTGAAAAAAATGTAAAAATTGGAAGAATATTTTATATTTGGATGAACTGTGACCTATTTTTGTTTTGTAAAGTAAAAGATATGCAAATATTCTGTATTGTAAATGATGTCGTCAAACCAAATTTCATTGTCGTCGCGATTTTTCACGCAGAATCCTGTGTTGAACTGAGTCTGTTTGTTCTTCAATTAGCAACCGACTGGGATTTTTTAGTTCCAGAGCACCTCTGCAGGCTACCTCATTTGCACGGCCTACTTCCTTCCTTATGCCTTTTGCTTCTTTCTTCGTCTATCGAAAGGGTGACTATTAAGATATTGTCAATTTGAAACTTAAAGAATTGAAGATCAATCAATTATAATAATTTAATATTATAATTAATTTTAATATGATAATTATTTACTTATTAACGTAACTTCGTAATACCTCATAAATACCTTATAATATTCAAATTGCGTAATATGCAAAAAATAGAAAAGAGAAATGTGCAATTTTACATTTTATTCGAAATCTCGTAAAATCCATTGTCATTATATTAAGTAACGAATGAATTATTTCATTAATAATTCGAAATAAATATATCTCATTCTACTTCGATCTTCCAAATCTAATACACAGTTTTTTCCTTTAAAATAAATATAAATTTTTTAACGTAAATCATTTCTTTTTCCATTGATAAATGTACAAAATATATTTATCAATCCATTTTTCTAATAAGTCAAAATTAAACATCCGAATATCCAGAAGGTATGGACATACGCAGCATTCGTGCGTTCCTTTCGCTCGTCGTGTAAGTACACAACGTTCTATGGTCTTATATATGCATCCACAAGTACGTGATTTGTTTACCGATTAACTATTCTTCTCTCGGTTTCTTTTTTTTTTTTTTCTCTTCTATACACTTCGAACTTTGTCACGTGAATATTGTGACGACAGAGGAACAGAAAGAAATTCTCGATGGGCCACGAATCACTGAACTCTACCATGACTTTCTCCGCGAATATTTCTTTGGATTTTTCTTTCTTTCTCCCTCGAATCTTGAAACTTAGCTTTTTTTTGCGATCTTTTATTAAAATTAAAAATTAAGTTATTTGGAATCTCTATTTGATTCTCCATTAATCGTGTTGAATATTGTTTAATTTTTATTTATTCTTTTTTTATTGCTATTGTCTTCGTTTAGGAAATAAAAATTAAGAAAATGAAAGATTCGTTTAGATTTATTATTTTAATTTCATTGTGGATCATTGAATTCCGTAATATTGATAATTAATGTTTATAATTTTTATTTTTATGCAATATTATCAATTTTTTATCGTTATTCGTTTTATCATGTTATCATGTTAAATATTTTTTTCTTTTTTATACATTGTACATTATACATTCCAGATTGAGAATTCATTAATAAAAATAAAAATAACAATGTTTTTTATGAAATTATATCGATTCTTACTTTTTTCTCGTATTTATAATTCTATATCTTGTTTATTTTAAAGTCGTAACAATTTTTTTAGATTAGAATCATCAAAAGGTTTTTTGTAAATTGTATAAAAGCCTAATACATTATTCAATAAAAATTGTTACCGAAAATTTTAAAAATAGAAATCTAATTGTTTAAAAAGAGAAAAAATATATCAGTTGACTCTAAAACATATAGAGATAAAAAAAAAACGATATAAAAAAAAGTATAATTATATGTACATAATATATAATAATAAACGTACATAATAACAAATAAACGTATAAATATGCATATATAAGTGATATGTATAAATATAGTTACATATAATCATAACGCGTATCCATAAAGATATCCATAAAAAACTTGAAAAGATAGATAAACGAGGTGATAACAACAGGTTTATCAATCAATGTACAATCACATCGAATGCTTTCTTCTATGAAAAAAACAAAACAAGAAAAAAAAAAAAGAAATAACGAAAACGAGTAAAAATATGCAAAAATAATAAACTAATCGTAATAAGAAAAAATCAAGGAATAACATATCATTTTTTTATCATACGGATTGAACGCCTTTCCTCATCATTAAAATTAAGAAGAAGTAAGAAAGAGAAATGATTCGCGTTATGAGCAACGACATCGTCTCATCCAACTGTATTCTCGGGCACACGTTCACCTGTGCACGCGGGTATACAACGCAAGAGTATGATGTCACCGATACGAGCTTGGTATTTGGTACAGGGGAACGCGTGATTCGCATGAAAAGCTCATTGTAGACGAAGCGGTGGACTCGCCGAACGAACGATTTGGTCAGTCGGTTCTTCGCCATATCCGGTCATCGCCGCTGGCACACGCGCGTCGTCTAAAACCGGAAGTCACGAAGACCCGGGGGATCCTCCGCTCGCGATCGAACACTTTCAACCCATCGAATGCTTTCTATAGTTGTGAACACATTTTCATCCTTTTTAAAGACATCCGCTCCCGCTTTTCGTTCGCACTTCCGGTTAGTTACGCGAGTTTGTTGCAATTTCTATCGCAATTCTTAGATGGAAGGGCATTGTTCGTTGTAGAGGAATAATGTTTAATTTAATAGTAAGTAAATATTGCTTTTGCTCAAGGATTTTTGAATTGTTTGAAAATTATTAGCATTTATCGGTAATTATTAGTTTCAATGTTGTTTGCCAAGTATTTTTGTATTAATTTTAATTGTAAGTTTTAAAATGGAAGAATATTCTTAGATGAAGATGAAAGAAATTTAGATTTTGATAAAGAGATTTTGAAAAATTGCGTTTATTGATGTGTTTTTATTGATAGTTTTATTTATTATTTATTATCTATTACCAATTATCAATAAACATTTTTTTTTCAGATCTCCAATATTTACTAACAATCTCAATATCTCAATAATTTTAATTTTATTATTATCTCTTAATTTTATTATTTAATCACAAATAAATATAAAATAAGAAGAATATCTAATAATAATTATTAGTTGATTTTATTCGAAGATAAATATACATATATAGTATAACATAAATGTTTGACAAAACATATAATTTTGAAGCGAATAAATTATTACATTAAAAGTATCGTGTATTCTTTTCAGTTAACTCGTTCCCTCGTTTTTTGATCTGAATCGATATATATTTTTACAATATGTATAATATGATAATAATTTGTATACGAGATGCAAATAAAAATTATAAAATTTAAAACAAATCTTTCTAATTACTTTCTAATAAATAATATACACCTATATAAAGTTCTATAATAAAGAGAATTGTATAGACATGAGAGTTGTATAAGTTAAAATAATGAAATTTTTAAAGAAATAAGTCTTTCGAGACAAATAATAAATATAATAGCATGAAATATATCATAAAAGGTCTTTGCCTCAAGATTTACTTCTGCATCATTTTGGTTTCCTTTCTAAACCAGGACTCATCGAAGAAAGAACAAACAATTGATGCAAAAATTCGCAGCTGTGCCTGTTGAAAAGATCTTCGTTAACGCCTGCTCGACCGGAAGGTGGTAACTCGTTAATAGAACGATCGGGAAGAACAGGAGACGGAGAGAAGGAATACACGAATCGTAGAATCGGTTCCCGACCAATGGAGTAAGAAGTACAGGGAAACTTCATCCCCTCTCGAACGTTAGATCATTCGACGTCGTCTTCGAAGTCACGACGCCCACGCTATCAGTTATTTGGCGTGCCTCCAGTCTCATGCAGGTGTCTCTTTTGAATCACGCGTCGATTCACTGTACAGTAGGAACTCCATTTATCTAAACTTGTTTGGGAACCAACCAATTCGTATAAATGGTGTATTCACGTAATAGTCTATTGATACTTTTCGCTATGATTTTTAATCCAAGTAAGAGGAATTCACGTTCAGATAAATAAATTCAATCGATAGTTCATTTAATCAATTACTAATTAAAATTTTATTTCAGCAATTTTATTTACAATTATATCATGCCACTTTTAAAATCTTCTTGGAGGATTGATTTATGAGGAATATTAAACTTCGATGAAAAATGTTTTAATTTGTTTGAAAATTATTTCTTTTACTTAAGGTGAGATTTTTTTGATAAGTTTTGATTTTTTTTTAATTTCATTTTGATATTTGATTTTTTTTTTAGAAAAGATTTATAGATTATAGTAAAAGTTTGAGAAGATATAATGTGAATAATTTTGGTAAGTTTTGATTTCTTATTTTGATATTGGGTTTGATTTTTTAAATTTTTTAAGAGGAATGATTACGATTTGTCAACATTATGATAGAAAATTAAAGTAAGTACTCTATATTTAAGAGTATTAGTTTTTTAATTGAATTATTTAAAATAGTTAATCATCGTTAATAGTAATATATTTAAATAGAATTAAAAATAATACTAATAATTTAATGTAATAGTAAATAATTATTCATTTAATATTTTTTATAATTTTATATATATATATATATAAGATTACATTTTGATTAAATTTCTTAATTGTTAATTGTTAAAGTGTATTATGATTGAGTGTTTCATTTATATTAATTATTTTTTAAGAAGAATATTATCACGATTCTAACTGGGCGCCTCGAAGGCAAGATGTCGGCATAGCTGATGCGATTTTAAAATTCGGCTGTGTCACATCCAGCCAACCGAACGCTCAGACACCAACGCAATCTTCAACTGTCAAAAAAATCAGTGAATCTTTACATTTCTAATTTCATGAATAATCATTTAACGAATTTCACAGGACAAAATTCTTAGAAATATTAAAAGTATATAAAAAAATTACTAAAAATTTAATCATACATACTTAAAAAAGTTGTAATCAAATTTATTTAATTATTTTGGAGAATTAAATAAAAATATAACACATTTTATTGGCCTATTTATTAAATTTTTTTTTTAGAATTAAATAGGTAAAAAAAGCTCAGATTTATTTATTAAATCCACTAAATATTGTAGTGAATTGATTTAACGATATAAATTTTGATAAATTTGCAGCGAAGTCATATGCGATCCACGTAGATTGTTTTTGACCGAACTTCTACCGGATGCGATGCTGTCTTCAATGGAAAGCGTTGTAACGTGCTACGCAAGCTAATTAATGCATTAGAAGGACTATTCTTTCAACGAACTTTTCGAACCTGAAACCTTTAATAAATGAAAGGATATTTAAAAAAAAAATGAAAAAAAAGGAAATGCAGCTTAAGATTGTTTCTTCATCAACATAAGGTTATAAATTATTTTAAATTCATTTCGTTTTACTTGAAATGAAAATAATTTTATCGTAATATATTTATAAATTTTTAGGGCTTTCTAATTGAAAGCAATAATTGAAAATTTGAAATTAATTAAAAACAACACTGAAATGAAATATTTAAAATAAACATTTTTTTTTATTAAAAAAAATGTAATTATAGTAAAAGTTATAATTTTTAATTAATTTTATATATGCAAATATAAAATATATAAAAATATATAAATTAAACAAAGATATAATTTATTATAATAGTTGCAAGAATATATAGAATTTAATATAGAAATTCAATTATATTTTATTAAAATTGATCAATAATTGTTTATCATTATAAAATAACATTATAATAAATTAATAATTATATTTACCATTTTCTTATTTAATTATTGTTTATATCTATATTATAAATATATATATATATATACTACACCGTTCGTGAAATAAAATTAAATTAATAAATATTCATGAATTCTGTTAAGATGACGGATCGTTCACAAAACATTCACAAAATAGAATTAATCTCATAGAATAAATTTAATTATTTTAGTTCACATCAAATACATTTTTTTCAATTTATTCATTTTTCCGTCAGATGTCAGAATATGTGAAATGAACATGCTATGTAAGAATGCACGAATACAGGTTAGGTTATAAAAGATATAAAGGAATGAATCTTCTGATCGCTATATCAAAGCAATAATAGTGAAAATTATGAGTAATTTTAAATTTCGTTACGTAATATGTAGTTAAAATAATTAGATCAAATATTAGTAGATCATTAATAAAAATAGATCTTTTAATGACTGACATTTCAATTAAAGAGGTTATGTTATCAAACTGGCCGTCAATACGATTCCGTCTTTTAACTTTATGACCCGTGCTATGATTCTTTCATCATAATGAATAATTCGAATAACAAAGAAACGATAAATCTACTTGATCTGTTGTCAGACACTGATTCCGATGTGTCAGATTTGGACCTCACACCTAAGAAGAAAAAAATAAAACGGTAAAAGAAAAAGAGCGCATTTTTAAAATTATTATTTAAAATTTTAATTATATTTAAATTTTAAAGTATCTAAATAATTTAGAGTATCTAAATTATTTAAAAAATTTATATTTTGTTATAGAAAACATAGACTAAGTGGCACAGTTAAAATGAAACAGACCGATTCTTGTGGATGTAGCAAGTCTGATGTGAGAATCATATCATTATGGATGGCAGGTGTTTTAATTACCTTCTGGCTGATAGCACTATCTTGGTTAGCTGTTATTTTATATGGAGAAATTAAAAAAATGGATATATCTATAAAATCAGGTAAATATTTATTATTATTTATATATTTATAATTATACAATTATATAATATCATATTGTTAAAATGATATTAATATGAAATGTAATTGATGATTGTCAGAATTGCTTTATGCCGCTTTTATTCTGGAACTAATTCTGAAACAAATTTGAATTTGCAATTGTAAAATAATATCAGTAAAAATGATTTATTTCATATATCTATGAATTTTGTTATATTCATTTTTACTCATTTTAGTAATTTGCATATCAACGATTATCTATTTCTTAATCTTAATTATTTTAAATTTTAATTTAATTTAAAATTTTAATTTATAATTTTATATTACAATTGCGCCAATAAAATATTTATTAGGTCAAGATTATGTATATAATGTAACATAATTAATTCAAAATATTAATTCAAAATATATAGCTAAATATAAAGAATATTATACTTATATAATCTTAAATATGAATATCTATTCTTTTAACAATTTTGTAAATTGTTATTAGATTATTATATAATTAATGTATAAATACTATAAATTAGTGTGAATTCATAAAAAAACAATAAATATGGAAACTGAAAGATATAAATAATAATTCGAATATTTTTATTCCATTTTATTTATTTTTAATGAAATTATTCTTTAATCGAAAATTATCATTATTTAATATATACTTTAATATATTTTTTGATTCAATTTAATGAATCAATTAATCCAAGATTTGTCAATATCTATCTATATTGATTAGCATCATTATTATTATTATTGTTATTATTATCGTTTTCTTTCTTTCTGGTTACAATCTTCATTTTATTTTTCTTTAAAATTTAAAAAAAAATTTAAATAATAGACATGAAATTCAATATTTTATATTAACGATAACAATATATATATCGACATCTCATGAATCTGAACGATTGCAGCATCTTTATTATCACAAAAATGTGCGCATTTTTTTTTCTTTTCTGTTTTTTTTTTTTCACTTCCGTTTCCGTGTCAATTCGAAATTCCCTATATACTGTTGAATTGTTATCGTAGGAACCCCTAGTAGACTATACACGATCGTGTACCAACCCTCAGTCAGTCGATATTTTGCGCACAGAGCGGGTGGTACGCGATGGCAGCAGAGGCGTTGTCTACGCTTTTTGCTTCGTATTATATCGTTTGTTTTCTCTGATAATTCCGTTTGATAAATAATATTTGTTATTTGCTCAATTCACAATTCATCTTATCGATATATTAAGTTACGAATCGTGTGAGTTGAACAATTTGTCATTTTTATATTGTGCAATTTGTAATTCGGAAATCGATCAAAATCTATAATTTATACGAGACATAGGTCAAGTTCCGCATGTACAAGTGTTCGTGATCTTTGCCGCTTAAAACATTCAATGGTCGACAGGTGTGCATAGTTTTATTCCTCTCCTATTGATTCCCAATTGTTCAACGAGCACATAGAAGTGTCTCTAATAGAGTGACGTACAAAAAGTCGTGTGTCAATCCCTTAGGGGCGTATATATAAGAATGGTTAATTTATTTAAATAGCCTCGCGATTCTAACAGATCACAGCGTATATGATAAATGTATAGGACCAATGAACGGTAATATAAGCGTTAATATTAATTATAATTTTATTAATGACTTTTTACTTTTAAATTATTTCATTTCGTCCAATTTTAACTTATTTAAAAATATAAAATAATACAATTAACGATTATTTCTTTATATTATCATTTCTTTGTAAAAACATAAAAGTGTACTTATAATAATTTCACTATATCTTTTTATGAAGATAAATAAAACAGTTAATTGGTTCGAATAATACATCAACGTAATTTTGTTTCCCTAAAATTCGATTCAATTATAAAAAAGATAAAACAATTTAATATTTTTTATGATTATTTGCAAAAAAAAGTTTGTATAATTATAGAAATATATCAATATTGTTTCCAATATTGAAATTTTACTTTAAAATTTAGAAAAAAATATGAATTTAAATTCAAACAAAAAGATTTCAAATATTTATAAATCCATATTATATAAATTGTAATAATAAATGTAATTTCAATTCGATAAACTTCTGAATTTTTTGTATCGAAATTTAATGCTTTACAAATTATTGCGTCACTCAAAATAACTAAAAGATCGTCTACGCTTTGTACTAATTGACCATGAAATTTGACCATGAAAAGTGCAAACTAGACTGTTGAATTATTAATAAATGTTAATCGTGCCAATAAAATTAACGATGAATTAATAATAATAACACGACAATCATTTAGAACTATTTAGAATAATAAATTACGATATACGAAATTGCTATTTTATTTTTTTAAATTTTCATGGAAATTCTTTTCAACAAGGTAATGAATCATTTGATACTGTCCTGAAATTGATAAGATATAAGCGTTAAAAATAAACAGAAATTTGCAGGTTCTTGGAAATCGATTCTTGGAACGAATTTATAACGTTGATGTACTATAATAGAATATATAAAAAGTTAAAAAATTATTTATTGTATATCAATTGCACGAATTATTTTTTTATTAGATGTTTCTAAAAATTTCTAAATAACTTTCTAAAGAAGATCTTGTTCAAAATAATTAATAACAAGGAAATTAAAAAAGATTAAAAAGAAGATTTGAAAGATTTCCATGGGAAATCTTCTTACTTAATAATATTTAAATTAATTTTTATTTTCGATCTTCGATCGATAATTCTTATAAATTCTTATAAACATTATTAACATTTATGAAAAATTGCACAATACTATAGAAAGTTGAATTCTTTTTTGATAAACAAAGTAAGAAGATTACGAAAAACAAAAAGCAAGAATATTCGATTCGATTTAATTTTCCATTTGTATTTCAATGTAATGTTTTTGTGAAAATGTAATTTGAAACGGAAATGATTATTGGATCACAGTGTTGATCGTTTCTAATCACGAGTACCATAATGACGATGTTTTTGTCATTCATTGCATGTTACAAAGAGGTTGTATATGTTCGACCTTCGTGAAACTAGAAATTTATAGAGCCGTTCTACGAAATTGCAAATGCATCAGCTATTTTGATTTTCGATCATTTCTAAATAGTTATTCCATTTTTCTTCTTTTCGTAAAAAAATTTCTATCTCAATAGAATTTACTTTTCTTTCTTAAAAAAGAATCATCGATATAATTTTGTTGAAATTAAAAAATATTATGAGATATTTATACATTTATATATTTGAAAATTTATTCAAATTTTTATTTTATTGAATTTTTCTTTATTGAAATTTAATAAATGTTTTTATGAATTAAGTTTTTAAAACCTTTTTTATGAAATTTTTTCATTCTCATCCCAATAAAGATTTTATTTTTTCTTTTTCTTATAATCAAGTATATCAAAGTTCTATTTTTTATATCTTTTTTTCTATCTAATCTATCATTTCAAGATCTTATTTTTAATATGTATATTTTTTATAATATGTATATTTATTTTTAATATTTTTTATATTTTTTAATCTTTTTTACTTTTTTATATTTTTTACATATTGTATTTTATATTCTACTCTTTTTTTTAATTCTATATTAATGAATATTTCTTGTAATGAAAAAAAGAATTTCTACGATATTAATAACATTTTTTTCATTCTGATTAAAAAAGAATATAAAAAAAAGAAATTAAAAAAGAATTAATAATATTTATAATTATAATTAATAATATTATAATGGATTGTTTTTATTATTATATTGACAAGATTAATAAAACTATAAAAAATACTTAAAGATATAGTAAATACATAATTAATGTTTAAATGACATGATATTACAGAAAGTTGAAATTACTTTTATTGAATATTTATTACTCTCTAATCTTCATTTCGGAAGTCAATTTCTGATCAAAAGTATTTCAAATATAGCATGCATTTCATTCATTTATTTTATCATCCAATTTATAGATAAAATATTTAAATTAGTGGAAGAATCTTGCTTTAATAATATTATTTTAATGTTTATTAAAACATTTTATCTTAATAAAAGTATCTTGATAAAAAATAATTAATTCTTAAAGTCGATTCAAAGACGATAATTATTGTTAGTACTTCGTTAACAGATATAAAGTGAAAATATTTTTACAATTTCTCTCTTGTGAAATATTAATCTTTCAATTTTTCATTCTGTTCTAAGTACTAATCAATCCAATAAATGTTTAATTAATTTTAATGAACCACTGATTTTCTATGTAAACAGAGTCATTAATTAAAAGATGCATTTTTTTTATTAATTATATGAAACTTTTCTCTTTTCAATCATCAAAAAGATCATTTGATTTTGAAACGTTGTACATAAATTTTAAATTTATATTTCTTATAAATAGATTCTTATAATATATCTTATAATATATCTTATAAATTTTTTAATTTGCTTATTATCGCACCATTGAATGTTTTTTTTTTTTTTAGAAAAATTTATTCTATGATTTGAAATTTTTTGTAATTGTATCTATCAGAGTTTTATTTATCATTCTTTCATTGTTCTTCCTTATAAATCATATAATTTAAATATCTATATATATATGTTTCATGCAACATTATATACTCTGTAATAAAATGAGCAGAATAAAATAATATATTCTTAAATTTATAACCTGATTAACTTATTCTTATTATAACTTTCAATCATAATTTATAATTACATTAAAATATTATTAAATAATAATCATATATTTTTTAAACGTTTTTGAACGATTGAAAATAATAGTTACAAAAACATGAACATAAAATCAAAGTAGATAAGATTCAACGATTGAAAACTATTCATGAGAAATTTTTTTTTTTATTAAATCAGAATTTCAAACAGTCGATTTGATTACTGGCGGAAATTATACACATAAATTATTAATCACGGAGAATTGAACATAACACACCGATATGTGTTCCACGCATCGAATTAGAAGACAAAAAGAAAAGAGATAACTCTTTCTTTTCCGTAACAATAAAATATGTATAATAGCCAGTGACAAACACATATCCGCCGCATTGTTCTTCTCAGATATATGATCACGCGTGCTCAATTTGCTCTTGTGTGAACGTATACTCGTACAAATATATAGTTGTGAACGATGTTTATTCGTATGGACGGTGTACTCGCACGGGTGTTACCTGCAAACGTTGTCAGGTAAGGCGGGCAGAGGATGATAAGAGGTCCGTCAGTACGAAGCGTTTTGCGGCGAAGTTCGCTTCGTAACGCATTTCTTCTCTTTCCATCGCGTACTCCCTTCGTATTTCTCTTCTTGTCCGTGGCGGTGATCAATCGTGAGTTTCGTAATTCCATTATTACGACGTAATACTTCAACGATTTATAGTGTAAAGTTTATCAGTTACGTCATTCTTTGATCGAAGAGAAGATATCAGGGATCGATCGAATTGCAGATTGTAAATTGTAAATTTTTTCCGCCTTTAAAGTTTCGCGAAAGACTTCCGGCAGGCCGGACGTGGGTCGAGGAGTTGGGAGAGGTTGATATATATATATATATTATAGCGTTATTAAAGCAATAGTGGTCGCGAGATGAAATTAGTTTGATGGATGAGAGTAAGACTGTGAATGTTTATGCATTTTTGAAAAATTTAAATGTGTGGAATAGAAAGATACAAAATAAAAAAATGCAAAGTATATTATTGTAAAAAGTATTTAATAATGAATACTTGTGATACGAAAATACACATAAAAGTAAAAGAAATGATTGTTCAAAATATTCGTTATAATTTTTAATCACCAAAGAGGATTTTATTTTTTTAAAATAATATAAATTCATATAAGCATGTCCAATCTAACGATAAACTGCAATTGATTATTTTTAAATGATAGAGTGATGTATAAAAAAGAAAAAGGAAATAACACAAAATTTAAAATAGATTAATCAAATTAATCTTATATCATTTTGAATTATAAAATTCATACTTGATTGTAATACTTAAATTTGTGAAGTTAATATCATTTTTCCTGATATTACAGTTGTCAACAATGTGTACTTACATACGTTTGATTGCTTTGTTCGTTCTCTTATCTAAACGAGTCGACTGCCTTGAACAACTTTAACTAATATACGTATATACTTAATCGCCACGATTATTGTGACCGCTTTATCGTGCTCTGTCCCCATTTCTTTTCATTTTCCCCTTTTCCTTCCTTTTTTTTTCTTTCTCCTTTCTTGTAGTCCCTTGGTTTTTCTTAACTAGGTGAGGTTTTGTTTGCCGTCGCCTTCCTCGTACTTTTGTTCTCCCGACCTCTTTCGCTCAAGAACTCGCTGTTGTATTGTCGGGATCGATCGATCGATATCGCGGTACAAGAGCGTGCAGAGGAAATTTGCCAGATTTTGCAAACTTGATTCACTTCACTTTCTTTCTCGAATTCGATGATTTTTCGACAAGTAGAAAATATTTTTAAATTAAATTTTTTCAAAAATGTTTAATCACTCACTTGAATTATAGAAGAATTTTTGAAGAATATATGGAAAGTATTCGAATATTCAGAAAAATTTAATAAGAATATCTTATAATTAGAAAATTGAAAGCAAATATAAATCTTTTAGGTATTAAACATTTAAGTGATTGCTTCGAAATTATTATCTCAAGTTCCTTCACTTTTAAATTTTTTCATTTTAGTATAAGATTTTCAGTTTAAGTTTAAAATAAATATTCTTAGAAATTTTAAATTTCTACCATTGGAAAAGTAGCTTCTATATATTTAAATGTCTGTACATATTGGTGTACAGATAGACTGAAATATAGTGGAAGGGCAAATAAAGAGTGAGGACACTTCTCTAGTGACCTGGAATGATTCTTTTATTTCGCTCAGACTGCAGAATCCTCTTAAAACTTATAGAATCCTCTCGTTTCTAGCTAACACATTCAAATAATTAATGTAAATAAAATTACTATATGTATTACTTAATTAATATCATTAGGTCATAGGTGAATACCAAACAATAACAATTTAAGATAGATTTGTATTACATTATTTGAAATGGATCATTGATAGCATTTTCGATATTAATTAATTAAACCTTGGTAGATTTTTCCGAATATTGAAAAATATCGATTCAAAAAAAAAAAAAAAAGAAAAATATTCCTTTAATTTCTAAATCATATTACGAGTATATTCACTTACAGTGAATAATTACACAACGATGCTTGACCATGATCGAACGTCATAACACGAAGATCAACCCAAACTATTATGATATCACGTATAACCCAATGATGATAGATCAATAATTGCCAATTGAAAAATTTTCTACTTTTAAAATTCGCATTATGTAAACTCCAAATCAAGATGTAACAATATTTAACCGATAAAAAAAAAGAAAAAAAAAGAATATGTCTTTTGACGTGCAAAATCAATTGATTTTCAGAGGAAGTAGTCACGCGATATACCGGTATAATAGATATTTTATTCACCGGGGAACGATAGAATCGGAAAGATGTGATCGAGGGGCCGTGAATCGTAGATCGCGTTCACGCGGGCGGAACAGTGGAAACGCGGCCGAATTTCGAGCACGGAAATGAACCTGTGATGCGAATGATTATCGACGCGAGTGCATTGTGCAGGGGTTGATAAAAAGGGAGAGGGAGTGAGAGTGAGACGGAGAGAAAAAAAAGAAGGAAAAAAAAGAAAAGAAAAAAAAAGAAAGAGGAAAAGAAGGGAGTTCCTGTACACGACAGGCACGCCTGTGAAACGAAACGAAGATAGGCGGCTCGGTGTTGCTTGAGATGGACTCGGTGGCGGTGACAGTGCCGCTTCGTCAACCGACGAAGAAGATGAAGAAACGGAAGGAGCTCGACGCCCTGGCGCCTCCGCACACTGTCTCTCGCCGAAGTTCCGGGAAACGTAGCTCTCAAGTACGTATCGATTGACCGTGACCACGAAGAAGTTTTTTTTTCCTTTCTTCTTTTTTTTCCTTTTCTTTTCTTTTTTTTTTTCTTTTTTAATAATACACACAACAAATTTTTTTAGGAAATTTCTATCACTCTAATGTTATGTAATTGATACTTCTTTGCGAACGGTATTCTTTGAAATTTTACGCGCGTGTCGTTGTTCTTGTGACTTGTATATTTCTTAGGGATTTATCGTAAATAGAAAAATGGTTAACGAAAATTGATAAAATGTCTTGAGGGAATTTAAAATTTTTTAAACAGAGAAATATATATTGTTTCATGTATTATGACGAAATTAATGATTCATTTTCTTTACTCGAAACGAAAGTATAATTTAATATTAAAGGTTGTGATATATGAAATGTTGAGTGAGTAGAATTGGATGAAGAAATAGTAAGAGGTTTGTAGAGAATCAAATTAAAATTAAATTAAATTAATTGAGTTAAAATTTATGGATAGAGGTAATAATGTATCTAATAAATCTAATTGTAAATTTGCTTCATTTTTCTTTCTTGTTAATTTCTCTCTCTCTCTCTCTCTCTCTCTCTCTCTCTCTCTCTCTCTCTCTCTTTCTCTCTCTCTCTCGAACTTTTTCTTTTTTAACTTTCAAAAATTTATAAAAAAATATTTGTTATAACAAAAAATTTACTAAAAACGATCATGATTCTAATAGATACAAAATTACGCAAACATTACCTTCAATATTACTTAGACAATATTATCATTTAGACAATATTTATTGGCTCAATAAAAAAATATTTCTCTTCTTATCTAACACGTTAAACATCATAAAGCTGTGGAAATCTTTATTTTACTTTACTTTATTTCATTTTAATTTTATATTTTTACTGATAATAATATCATTTCAGCATATTACATACTTAACGTAAATTATCATATCGAAAAGATTTATCGTAATGATAGTAAATTATTAACTATAAGATCCAATAGATCAATAAATCGATGTGTTCTACAAATATGATCACTGATATTAAAAAAAATTCACAATATTGTCGTTTAACGTGTTAACCCAATCAGAAAATATTTCCACTTCCAACTTTAAAAGGCAAAAAAACATTTCATGTATTAGAAACCAATGAAACAATACTATAATCACCTCTCAAATAACCTAATCCATTAATCATAAAGAGAAAATGCATTGAAAAAATTAAATCGAACAAGAAATGCCAACCAAAATTCGTAATAACTTAAAAAGACGAGGAAAATTTCTTAAGAAACTAAACAGCCAGTGGAAAAAGATTGGAAGGGACAGGTCGGCATTCATCATACGTAAACTTTTTAGGAGTTACTATCAGATAGCAGCGATGAACGATCGGAATACTGGAATGTATCGACTAGAAATGGCCGCAAATGCAGAGGCAGGCGAAGTCGAGCTTGCCCCGGATTTTTTAAAGCTTGTAGTGCCTTTTTGGCTTGTGCCTCTGTATTAGCAACCGCTAGTTTAATTTGGCTGTTCATCGACGTTCGTCAGCAACTCACTGCTCTACGGACCGAACTGGACCAAGGTATATTGCACTTTTAGGAAACGTTGATGGAAGAGACCCTTCTAAAAATGCATTTCACTTCAATCCTCGGACGGTTGACTGATAGAGAGCGATTGCGAGCTGCCGACTTTCATTTTTTTAACTCGTGCTAGTTTCTCCGTCAAAATTGTATGTCATTACATCACTGATTAACTTTGAAATAGAATAATACTTGAAAAAGAAAATATAATTTTGAAATAATGTAAAGGAAAAGTAATTTTGAAAAAAATATATATAAACCGATGGAAGAGTCGACCGCCCGAGTATTACTTCGAAATTTAAAATTAAATCTAATTTTAGATGCGTGTTAAGTATGGGATATTTTTAATATGTATAGGATATTTATAATATACAGGATGTCCTTTTAATCACAACTCGAAAAAAAATGATTTTATTTAAGAGAATAACTTCTTTATTTGAAGCTTTGTTTTCAAGTTTAAAAATTTATCGAGCATATGTGAATTTAATTAATTTATGAATGAATAATTTTATGTGTAAAAATAAGTTGAAATAACATTTTTTGTTTGGTTTTTTTATTTTTCGTGGAAATCAAATTAATATAAAATTATTCGATTAATTTAAATACTTGATATCTTGGAAAATTAGTCAAATATTTGCATTTTCAAATTTGATTTTCTAAAAAAAAAAAAAATGAATCTTTAAAATATAAAATTATATCTTATTTTTTATTTATTTTTGCACGTAAAATAATCTGTCTTCTGAATTAATTATTAATTTATATTTTATCGAATACGTGTACTTTACAATTTTTTAAATTTAAAATTTTTAAGGTTTCATATAGAAGAATGATATTCTATATATTTATTTTCGATTTCTTCATATTGTAACAGATTAGACATCCTATATATCTTACACGCGGCAAATATTATCAATAATAAATTTATCATGTGAAATATAGACTAGAAATTGACCTCAATTTGTATTGATGGATTGTAGATAACCGACGTATTAGAAGAATTAAATTATTTTATGTGAAATTTTTCATTTTTATTTTCATTTCATGTAATGAAAAAATGTATAGAATTCAATCTGTATGAAATTTAAATATGTCGTATAAAAAAATGTAATATTATTATATTTAAATTAAAATCCTACAAAATCAAATAAAACCAATTCGAAATATTAGATAACCTACGATACCAACGATACCAACTGAGGATTACAATCAATTGTTTAAAAATTAAATAATTTAATTCAAACTTTTTTGAGTTATCTATGATTGAATAATATTTAATTAATATTTAAGATATATTTATCTTATATATATCTTTAAGATATATTATATCTTATATCTTTAAGATATATTATATCTTAGAGTTTAAAAAAATTGATAGAAGAGAAAACAAACTTTTAGAGAAAAAATAAATAATTCTCTTGAATGGAAAAAGATGAATTAAATCAAATTCTTTCCATTTAAGATTAATAATCAGATACAATAATGTCTTTCGATTTTTTTAAATATTTTTTTTTTTTTTTGTTTTTTTCATATCGTTTTATTTATACATGTTTCATAAATCGATTCATTCGTAATGAAGTTCCAGAATAAAAACGCGCCTTGTAATTTCCTTCTTCTTCTTTTTCTTCCTCTTCTTCTTTTGTGTTTCTTTTTATTACTTTCAATTTTTTTTTAGCTTATTATCTTAATTTGTTACTCGTACGTGTTTATAAGAGCAGCTTGATAGCACGAGGATAGATAATCTTATAATACGTAATCATGATTGTAGTAATACGTTTAATAACGGAGTAAGATTATTAGTTAGATATATTGACAAATATAGTAAGATATATTGACAAATATTGGATTACCTGGTGTCATTTATTGGGTGGAAATTGTTCAAGCTATTTGTACATGTTCTATAGAGTTTTTGAGAATAATTTCAATGTAATTGAGAAAATTGATTATTGAGTATGATATTATATGATATTATTTTTCAATTAAATGAAATATTATAATTTTTGGAATATTTATGTATTCCAAATTAATATTAAGTCAGAAGAATATCGATTATAACTTAATATTAAATTGTTGTAATTAGATTAATATTAAGTCATTGAAATATATATGAAAATTTAAATTTAGAATTTTAAATTGTGCTTGAGTTTTATCATTAATTTGTGCTTTATATACAAATTGTCAATCAATAATATTTTAAATATTGGATAAAATTGATGATTATTTTAATCCTCAAAAACTTAATCAATTTTACAAAACATTTTCCATTTTTCATTTTATCAATTTATGATGAAATATTCGATAAGATTACATCAATTATAAAATTATTACATCAATTATAAAATTATTACATGCTTATATGTTTATGTATGCTTTATTATTCGTGAACAAAAGAAGAAAAGAAATATCATTTACATTGCAGTTATTGCCGGTAGCGAAGGTGTTCCTGACGCTCTGCAAAAATGTCACTCTCTGTCGAGAGATCTTCAAAACAATCAGACCATTATTTTCACGCATTTATCAGATCTCAAGCTTCAAATCAACAATTTTACGACGCAGGTAAATTTATGATTTTTTAACAGAAAAGTTATCCATTGTATCAATTCGTAAATCTATGAATCAATAATTTCATTAATTTCTTTAATTTAAGTATTAATTTAATTTAAGTAATTAATTTAATTTAAGTAAAATTAAAATGAATATTATGTTTTTTATTATAGTATCTTCAAGTATTATAATATATTAAATAGTATATTCTATTGGAATTAAAAAAAAAAATAAAATTCATTAATGATTTTTTTTATAATTAATATAATTAAATATTTTCATTTTTAATTTCTCTAAAGTAATTATTAATTAAAATAATATTTATATTGATATTTATATTGATAACTTACACAAAAATTTATGAATTGATTCAAGATCAAGATTCAAGATTCATTTAAAACTATTATATTGTATGTTATATATATTATATATATTATAAATGTTATATATATTATAAATAGAATTCCATTTTTTTAAATTTGACCTACAGTTAGCAGTCATTCAACGCGATTTACATCGAGTAGAAGAATGGTTTAAAGCTGATCCAACATTAATCAACGTGCCAACAGATTTAAAAGCCCTTTCTAGTAGTGTGATGTCTTTTGGAAGCCAAATAGAAGATCTGCGTGCCACAGTAAAAACTCTTAAAGAATCTAATGCTAGGGTACAAGATGTTCAAACCACTATGCAACAAAATATTACCAGTATCAAGGTTTATAAGCAAACTATTCATCAAATAATATTATAATATATCAAGAGAATAGAATTCTAAACATTATTTCTTTTTTTTTTTTGTATTATAGAATACGATTACAGATTTGTCAAATGTTACACAAAAACCTCAGATACTAACCACAAATGAGACAAAAATAAAGACTGATCAGTTGAACGCGGCAATCGTACATTTATCTGATAATTTGATGAACATAAATGAAACGCTGTCAAGATCGGTACAATGGGTGGCGGAGGATCAAAAGAAAGACCATGTAAATATTTGAGAATAAATAATAAGTGAAAGTTCTGATACACATTTCTTGATGGAATAATGTGTTTTTGCAGGAAACGTTGGTATTACTTCAGGAGACTACACAGAATGTTAGCATGAAAGTGATATCCTTGGAGAGAGAGTGCGTGAAGACTACTATACTAACTACTGTTATGAAACTGAACGATGAAGTATGTATACGTTCCATATAAATAGAAAAAAAATTATTTAATATTTCTAAAGGTTATATTTATTAATAATTCTTACGAAAGATAATGAAAGATAATGAAAGATTATTTTCAAACAGGAAATCAAATAATATAATTCTCAAATAATATTTATAGAAGATTATTATTTAAAAATAATTTAAATATTTTTTATAAATTTTTTTTATGTGATTGTTTTTCAAAATATTGTTAGAATCATTTAGAAATTTTAATAGAAATTATTTTTCAAAGATAATTTTATTATTTTTTATAAATTATTAAATTAATTTTTATAAATTATTATAAATTCAATTAAAAATTAATTCCTAATTAATTATAAATTTTATAGGTGAATGGAATTCTCACAGCTAATATTGATCTTAGAGAAAAAGTAAAACAGTTAGAGCAATCTTATGATAGTTTAAAAAATTCCACAAACTTGATGCTAGCTGCTATACCGGATATCCAAAGTCAAAAATTAGATATTAAAACAAAAGCTTTCGAAGAGTCAATCGGCAACGACGCGACTACGGAAAAAGATCATCGTTTAGGTAAGTCGATTCGTTGAATCATATTGATTCGTTTATTTTAAATTTAAAGATTTATTTTGCAGATGAAATAACAAATATTTGACTTTTTTTATTAAACATGTATATATGAGAACATTTCTATGTACTTACATATTTATTGAATATTTGCGAATAAACAAATTGTTTTTAATTTAGTTTTATTTTTATAGTAAAATAATATATATAAGAATGAATTTATTTTTTAAATTATAATAATTTTAATTTTGTAAATATTTCAAAAAATTTTCATTTTAATAATTATTATTTCAATAAGTATTTATAGAGATATTTTAAATTTTTCAATAAAATTTTGTATGAAAGTATAGTAAAATTTTCAAATTTTTAAATTGTTAATATGGTAAATTATTTTTAAATTAATGAAAAAAATAAAATTTTCAAATAATTAAAATTTCAAAAATTCAAAAAAATTTAATTGGTAAAATTTATTCATCTTATCTTTCTTTATAAATATAGTTGAATATTAATAAACAAGCGCCAAATTTTTTTTTTCTTATTTTACAGTCCTAGATGAGACGTCTATAAGAAAAGCTGCATCAGATAAATCGAAACGTTCAAGAATGAACCCCTAATATATTTCTAGAAAAATTTATAATGCGAGAATGTATGGGCGAGCTTTTACTTTGTAAAATAGCAAAAAAAAAAAAATGTACTTTGTTTTTCGGGGAAGAGCGCAAGAAGATATTGTGCGTGTGTATCTTGTAAATATTAAATATATTAAGTATGTTGAGAAATTCCCCGTGTATACACTGATGTTCTACATAAGTATAGCCTCAATTTTTCAATCATTTGCATTTATTTAAGAAAAAGTTTTTTTTCTTAAATAATTACAAATATTTGAAAAAATGTGACAACAATTGCAAGGAACATTTGGTATAAAGAGGTAAATTTATGACCTGAATCATGTGATCTTTTTTTTTGTCCCTATTTGTGCACAGAATAGTTTGCAAGAATTTTTAGTGGATTATTTTATTATCAAAAAAATTGAAAAACATTAAAAATTAAACATGATTTAGATGATTTAGAAAAAGCTATTCATAAACAAGCAATAAGATATATTTTGAACCGTCTAATATCATCAAGATATATAAAAGTATATTTCAATTATGATAAATGCCAATTTTTAGAGAATGCCATGGCCTGTATGCGGCTATCTGAATTTATTCAGATATACCATCGAAAAAGTACAAAGAGTGTTTACACTTGTTCTTGCAAATATAAGTGAACAAATAAAAAAGAAAAAAAATTTAGGAAGCGTTTATTCGCACTATTATGTCCACTAATGTAATCGCAATAAATTTTTCTACTCTTCTACTATTTATAGTGAAGCATAGTCTATCAATTTTGCCAAATGTTAGAAAAGTTCAACGATTGCAAAAGTTCTACACATTAGCGATCAATTTTTTTTTTCATTATTCATAGATTATTCATTTTTTTAGTGTAACATAATGTACAGTGTTCAAATATAAAAGTGTGATGGAAATTTGTCCATATTGCACTAAAATTTTCATTAGATAAGCAAAATACATTTTGTAGAATTTTATATTAAAATTAACAGAAAGTATTACAAAATAGCAATGTTATACTTTCATATTTGTTTATTTGTTATACAGAGTAACCATTTTTATCATTTTGAATTTTATCTGTAAAAGAAAGTTACAAAAGATGTTAAAATATTTTTCAAATAAATAAGTAGATATATTAAGAACATTTCAAGGTCATTTAGAGTTTTTTTAAATGGTATACAATATATTTTTTGTGTAAAATAAAATATAATATTAGTTGTAAAGAAAGATTATATAGATGAACATGTATGACTTTAAAATGACCTTGATAATTTCATCTTTTAATCTACATATTTAATGTTTTAACGTCTATACTTATTTTCTTTGAACGTATTTCTTAATATACGTTCATTTGTGTGTAGAAATTTAATGGTTTACTCTGTAAATCGACACAAATATATTGTAATTCATAAACGATTCGTAATTAGAATTATTATATTTTAAACACGCTATAATCTAATTTTCCTTATCTAAAAGTCGATATATGTTAATTTTCGACTTTTCTTCGTTTGAATGTTATATAATCATTCTCGCGTAGTCATCGAGTGGACTGTAGCGATTGCGAATATAACATGTATATTTAAATGAGTGAGTCCATTCTAGTGAAGAACGAGAAATAATGTATTCATAAACAAAAAAAAGTTCATGTAGAGTTTCGATTCATGTGAAAAGGTTGTATGAAATTAATATGAATTTATAAAGAGAAAGACAAAACGCGTATAAACGACAATACGTCGATGTGTGAATAAAGAATTGATTATTCAGATTCAGTTATCATACTATTCTTTATTCTATTTCCTATCATTTATTAAATATTGATATTTTATACTTATCTTATTTTCATTTTATTACATAATTTAAAATTAAATAATAAATAAATTCAAAACTTACACAAAAATAATTAATCATTTTTCGAATTTTGTCTTTGTAATGTCTTGAACTTAATTTAAACAAAATAAATTTTTTATAAATATTATTATAAGCGTATTATAACATAATAATAATAAATTATTATATATCTCAATTTTTTGTAAATAAATATTTATAACAAAGATATTTAATTGCACTAAAATACTTTGAATTTACATTTTTAAGATTTTATGTATAACTAATTTTATTTAAAAATAATGTGATTTCAATTTTTAAATTATATTTAAATTTAGATTGACTTATATTGACTTATGATATTTTTAAAGGTTAATGATAAGAAATAAAATAATAATTTTGTTTTAATTTTATAAAATTTAATCATTTAAATTGTGAAATAAATATTTGTCAAGTTATGATATTTTTTGTTAAGATTTCTATCATATATTTTGAATATTTATACTACATATTCATTATCACTTATATACATTATTAAGAAGAAATTAAGTGAAGATTGATGAAAATACCTTTCGATATTTACGATTTTCTAATTTTCAAATATTCGAAACGTCAATCATAAAGCCGTATCAACAGTATGCAGTAATTAATCCGAATGAAATCAAATTATTTCTTTATAAGAAGACTAAATGATAAGGTTTGAAAAATCGTATCGAAACAGCAATCGCAAAAATGCTAAATGGTAACAAATTCTAGGAACGGTTTATTGAAACAGTTTATTTTAGCGGGTCCCATTTTAAAAACAAAGCTATTTCTTTCTATTTTTGTAAAACTAATTAGTAAAATAATTGAATATCATGAAAATTTTTACATGTTTTGGCTTTTAACCTTGAACGAGACATCGACCGATTCGATAACATTACGAACAAGTATCGGATCGGTGTTGTCCCTATCTAGGAGACTATTACGTGGTCTGCGTTTGACATCTGCGCATTTCTCACGTTCGTTCGGAGGAAAAATCAAAACAATCAATATGGCGGACCCGAACAACGAAGCTGCATCGTCGAGTAGCGTTTCGGAGCAGGCCCCTACGGCCACTCCAATTCGCGACGATCTTGAAAAAATAGAGGATTTTCTTGAACCAGATAAAAAGCGTCGTAAAGTGTCACGGAACGATGGAAAAACCGAGCAAAAATTGGAACACCGCTTGGGCGGCATCCTTTGCTGCGCAGTTTGTCTCGATTTACCCAAGGCAGCCGTTTATCAGGTAAGTTTCTTATATCTTTCTTTCAATATTTTCTAAGTTGTTTATAAATTTCGTTGGTATGAATTTACAAATATACGTTTTATCGATCGATATTCTATGACTTTAACATGCCTTGACGATCGTTCTTCTAACGACGTCGTTTCTTTCCATCCGACATTTTCACCCGAGGCTGATGGGTGACTTCGTCGTTTGCTGCGATATATATATCATACGTACGTATGGATATAACTAAACGAAATGAATACCTATTCTTTATTAATCTTTGATCGCACATTATGCACTGTGACAATTTGTTGATATTTCACCTGAAATAGTCTTTTGTTGTTTTTGATTGTATTTCTCAGTAGTATATATAAAACTCATTCAAGTATATACATACATATACATATATAAAAAGTATTTACGTCAATCGTAGTGGAATATAGTTTATAATGTTATTTGATGATTTATTATAAGATATTTTATTATTTAATTTTTATACAATCTAAATTACAAAAATAAAATAAAAAGAGCACAAAAATGAAAATATATTTTGATAGAAAATATGTTTGGAAAAAAGAATAGAAAATTTTAAAATTATTATTATTATATAGTTTATCATTCACTTGTTTTTGTAATATATACTTTTTTTACTGATTTCATTCATGTTGCAGTTGAGTTGATTTATAATCAATTACCAACAGCCTTTAATACTACTTTGTTTCTGTGTTAAATTCTTTCTCTCTCACTCTGCCCATTTTTCTTACCTTTTCTCTTAATGATTATAATATTTTTAAATAGTTTATCCTTACAATAAGATTTTATTTTTTTAATATTGCAGGAAAATAATTATTAATAATTATACAGATAATTTTATTTTAAATTTCAATTTTATAAATATTTAAAACAAGTTTAAGTTATTTTTATTATTATTAAAACTTAAAAAATGTTTATCAACATTGTTTTTTTTTAAGATAATAATAATATAATTACAGGTAGGTAATTATATATTTTTCTTAATAGGAGTGATATTCAACATTTGAAAAAACAGATGTATGAAGAACAGCCTTTAATTTTGCTATATATAAATATTACAGTATAAAATTATATTATATTTTATTATTAAAGATATTTATGAAATTTAAATACGTAAATTATGATGAAAAAACATCCTCATATACAACATGCTTTTACAAAATAATTTTTTGCAATGAATTTGAAAAAATATTTAATATTATAGCAAACATAGTGCCTAAGTGTTTTTTCTTACATAATTTGTATTGTAAAGGTGATATTACATTTATGATAAACATTTATGCATGCATGTAAAATAATTCTTACTATTTATGGCGAATTTTTAACTCATGCGACAAACATACAGTTATATCAAAGAGAATTATTGTATGTATGCATGCCTAATCAATGATCCCATTTTTTAGTAATGTTTATTTACAAAATATCCTCTGTTATTAAATTTATAGCATTTCATTCTATCTGTACTCTATTTATATTTTGTTCTTAGTTTTCTTTCAATTCTATTGATGGAAATATATATATGTAATATATTCTACATTCACTATTTTCATTAACTGTAAAACAGTGGGAAGAATGTTGCGTTTATCCCATCAAAAAAATGCATACATGTAAGTTATTTAGTGCGCTATTCAGCGCATAATGTACTTTTTATTTTTACTAAGGTATACAGGTATTGAACGTTGTATTCATGCATTTGTGAACTCGGAAATATTACACAATACATTTGATTTTTATACATAATACACAATTTGAGATTTAATTTTTCTTGATATTTCTATAAAATCAATTAAGAAAATAAAGATAACAAAGAAAAAAAAATTATTTAAGTTACCAAATCTTTATAGTTTTATAGCATATATTATAACAATATTTTTTCCAATTATAAAGTATTATGTTTATTGTAAGAAGTAATCGAAATGAAGATACTACCCAAATATTAGTTACTAGGAAAAAATTTTATTGTAGATCCATGCGGAACTGATGTTTATCAATTATGATTAATAGTGAGAGAGTGAGAGTGAGAGAGAGAAAGCGTATTTCCAGAAAATCTGTATAACATGTATAGTTAAAAAGCATTGAACAAAATAAACATTCTTAAAGGTTATTAGTTAGTTATTTCGCATATGACACCCTTTTTCACTTATCCTACGCATCATTATCCTTTTCTCTTCCTTTCTATTATCAATATTGGCAGCATTAAATGACAATTGCTTTTAGCAATATTCATATTGTTTTAAACCTACTGGTCTCACAATATGATTACTTGAATTATTAATAGTGTTATTACAATTTTGTGTTTCAGGTTTAAAAACATCAAATTATGGTAATATACACGATATTAGTTTTGTTATTCTAGTTTGCTTAATGTTTTTATAAGGGGTTGTACATATATATATATATTAAAAATACAATATCACAGTTTGTGCAAAATAAAAAATTAAGTAATTTATATAAAAAAAATTAGTTCTTATATTTAATATCAGAATATTTATATCAGAATAATAAATTAAATTTTGCACATAGCTGTACATAAATTATGTAATAAATAAAACAGGAAATAAAATTATTAACAAAGTTAGGATTATCTTCACAAAAGTATAAAATTAAGAATACTAGTAATACATGCTGCAACAATGTTCACAGTGTACAAATGGACACTTGATGTGTGCCGGTTGCTTCACTCATGTCCTCGCAGATGCCAGGCTAAGAGATGAAATGGCAACATGTCCCAACTGCAGAATCGAGATCAGCAGAACATCTCCATCTCGAAATTTGGCAGTTGAAAAAGCAGTATCTGAATTGCCAGCAGAATGTCAATATTGTGCAAAGGAATTCCCAAGGAATTCCTTAGAACGTCATGAAGAGACCATGTGTGAAGAAAGGTAATTAAAATCAATAAATAGAATTAAAAAAATAAAGTTATATTAATTTTTTTTATGTATACGTAGAATATCAAGTTGCAAATATAGTAGAATCGGTTGTCCATGGCGTGGACCAAATCACGAACGTCCAGAACACGAGGCACATTGTGTACATCCACATCGTTCGGGCCTAGATGTCATGGAAGCTCTACGTGATATCGATGCTCGTACTCTTGAAGAACGTAGGCTGTATGACAATGTCTTTGATCTTTTGTCCTACGAGAAAATCACATTTAACGGTCTGTATCTGTTTCTCGTGTATTAAGGCTCTCAAATTCTTATTATAATATCTTGTTTAGATAAAAATATTACGAAAAATATTTTATTTTGTCTTTTGCTTTAGCAGCAACAGGAACAATGTTTATTAAAATTATCTGAATTAAAATATTATTTATATAAATATTTTTATATGTCATTAGAAATATTTAAAAAATTAAATTCTTTTTTATTCGATTTTGCTTCTTTCATCATTTTAATAGAGGCATGGAAAATAAAGGATACGAGTTATCTGTAGAATTTCGTATTTTATAGATTTACAAATGAAGCCATATCGCACGGACGAGTTTGTTCATAAATTATTTTATGAAACTTCTCGTTTTACGGCGTTTAACAATCAATGGGTTGTAAAAGCTAGGATCAATAATAGTCAACGTGATCCTACACAAAGTTCAGAAAGAGATATGACTTATCAAGTATGTAGAAACAACATACATAAAAAAAATTCTGTAAAAGTATTTTTTTAATATATTTTTTAATATACTTTTAAATATATTACAGTTAATTTTGAAAACAAAAACAACGTATCCATTACCGCTTCATTATTTGATATTGAAAGGACCTTTCGGAGATATGAAAGTACAACCAAGAATACATAAATTCGAATTCACCGATCAAGAAAACGAAAGTCCTTATTTACCTTTACCTTTACCTGATACGGCAGAGTGCAATAGACTGCTTGCTGCAAGAGCTATTAGTTTCAGGTAAGAAAATAAATAATACGTATATGTAATAAATTTTTAAGAAATTCCCAAGAAGAAAAAAATTTTTAATATACAAAATCTACTTTCATACTATATTTATTATTTCAGACTAATAATGTTTTTGGCATCCAAGTAGTTCCACAAAACAATTGCTGTTATCAAGATTTTATCAAGAATGAATTATAATTGACACAACTTTTTAGATTTAACAGTGATAAGAACATAGATCACACAACGGTTTATAACCGACTATTAGTAGTGTTTAACAATAAAAACAAAGATGCTAATTCTACTGTAGTCTATACACATATTACATTCAGAAAAATGTTACACTGCGTTGAAACCGCAAATAGTATGTCACAGTTATAGCAAATGTAATTTTCGAAAAATGTAGAATGTTTAATTTTGTTTTTTTATTTTTATTGAGAAATTTTTTTTTGTTAACTGTCTAAAATTCACTTGAGCTTTATGTAAATCATTGTTGTTAGACAAGTGTATTAAATTGCATCGATATTAATAATTAGAACAATTATACAGAGAACATAGAGAAAAAATATTACATATTTCGGATAATTATATTGTCTAAAGTGAACAATTTAATGCACATGCCTGTCGACAAAAGCTATTACAGATTCTTCTATTTACTTATAAATTAAATGTTATTAATGTAACATTCAAAATTGACATATTGTAATAGAAAAAAATTAAATAAATTTATTATAATTATGACTTTTTAGTTTAATATTTAAATTATAAGAACATTTACTATAGAATAATACATATATTTTTTATATTTACTTTTAATTATAAAAATTAGACGGTTTGTTGTAATTCTGATAAATTAATGAAAGTATTATTATTGGTTTTTGGACCATTTATATTATTAGGTGGGAAAATTAAAGGATTTAAATTATTTTCTGGTGTACTGACACTATGTTTGCGATATTTCGGTGTCGGTGGTCTTGGATCTGGTTCAGAGCAACCCTTTAACCAGTGAGAAGTGACTTGTCCTTTGCCCTTTAATTCCACTTCGCCTCTGAGTTCCAAATCAAATGTTCCAAATTTATCCAATATACATTTTGTTGCATCAGAAATATGTATACGTAGTGCTATATATTGTACATATAAAAATATTCAAAAATTTTTAAAATTAGAATTCATACGCACATGC
This sequence comes from Apis cerana, assembly GCF_029169275.1. Lineage (NCBI taxonomy): Eukaryota > Metazoa > Arthropoda > Insecta > Hymenoptera > Apidae > Apis > Apis cerana. The sequence goes on along the minus strand of NC_083859.1, from coordinate 6,219,284 downwards.
GCGCGTGACTCTATCTATTTTTATAATTATATATTTTTTCATGAAGTGGATATCATTTTTTTTTTAATTTTTTTGAAACGACTTACGTAAACCTGAAGATTCCATTCTCGATGCAGTATTTACTGTGTCACCAAAAAGACAATAATGTGGCATTTTTTGCCCAACTACACCCGCGCAGACTGGTCCACTATGTACACCAATTCTAACACTTAATTGTGCATTTTGTTTATGCATTATAGTGAAAGAACGTACAGAATCGAGAATTGCTAAAGCCATTAAAGCAATTTCCCTTGCATGTTCATTGCCATTTCTTTCTGGCAAACCAGATACTACCATATATGCGTCTCCTATTGTTTCCACCTTAATTTAATCATATAAAATATATAAATTTCAATCAAAATTATGAAACACATGTTTCAATTTTGATAATACACACATGTTTCGTTTTTGAGATAACATTGAAATACCTTATAAACGTCATAAAATTCGATGATACGATCAAAAGTACTATAAAGATCGTTTAAAAAATCCACAACTTCCATTGGTGTACTTTGTGCACAGAGAGCTGTGAAGCCAACTATATCACTAAAATAAATTGTCACACACTCAAATTGCTCTGGTTGAACGAGTTCTCCGGCCATCAGTTGACAAGCCACTTGTCTGATTATAAATAGTAATAAATATATAAATTATAGAAAAATTATCGGAAAAAAAAAATAATCTCTGAAAATAGTTAAAGTTACCTTGGAAGCACTTGATAAAGAAGTTCTTCACTACGTCTTTTTTCTAAGCTTAACTGTTCTGTTTTTTCTTCCACGAGAGCTTCTAAATTATTTGCATATTGTTCCATACGTCTTAATAAATCATCCATTAAATTTTCACAGTAACCTCTGAAAGATAGTGGTTTCAAATTCATTGCATTTAGTTTTAAATGTATAATACTTGACTTAAAAAATTTATTATTTAATAAATTTATTATTTATTATTTATAAAAAAAAGAGTTTATATTAAAAGAAGATATTAAAATTGAAGCTTACTTCATAATGCCACGTATAGTTTCACGAATTGCATGAAATGTTGGTCGTTCTTCTGGAATTTCATTCCAGCATTTTTCCATAAGGGATAAAATATCCGGTGGACAATCTTTTGGTGCCACTTCCGGTCTGAATGGTGGGGTTTCTGATGCTGCGACGCGGCTAACAATCTTGGTGAGATATAAAAAATTATAATAATATTTTCATAGCATAATATTTAATCATAAATAGATAGAACAACAAATAGATAAAAGAACAAGCAAACATTAATTATAAATAGAAGAATAACATAGTTTAAAATTATTTTAAAACTTTTATAATACCTCTTGAGAAGTTATAAATGATTTCACAGATTCATATGGGCCACCACGAACTACAATTTCTTCTAAAATGATCGCGAAACTATAAACATCCCCTTTTTGGGTTGCTGCACTGCCAGGTGTTACAGTTAATGGTATAAGTTCCGGAGCGATCCAAAGTAATTCTGCCAAATATATAATAATAAAAATATAATAAATTTATAATATTTAAAATTCCAATTTAATCTTATACTAATTTTATTCCTAATCTATTTTTTAAATTATTTTAACATACTAGTATAATAACTATCATCCATAATTAAATCAGAAGGAATAGTAAGAGTTTTAAGACCAAAGTCTGAAATTTTTAAAACGAAGCGACCATCGATCAGACAGTTACAAGATCGAAGTTTTCCATGAGCTGAAACCTCACTAGCATGAAGATAAGACATTCCCTGCAAAAAATAAATTTTTCTTTGTATTTATAAATATAATAATTATAATAATAATAATAATAATAATAATAAAATGTTATCTCGATATCAATGAAACAGAAAGAGATATAATTACATAGAATGATTAAAAATTATATGAATAATTTTATTTATAAAATAATATATTTATTTATTTTTTTAAGAATTTATTTTTAAAAATGAGATTTAACAAATTGAAAATTATATTGTATAAAATTTATGCTCTGTATAATATTATATATATTGTATAATTGGATGAAATGAACATGATATAATTTTTGCACCTGCTCTACCTTCACAATATCGTGGATCAAAGACATTCGAAAATTCCAATCTAATTTAATGGCATCGTTCTCCAATACATCCTTCAAGGAACCTCGAGGACAATATTCTGTCAAGATTAAAACCGTTGGTGATGGAGAACAAAAACATGCACCAATAAATCTGAAATTTATTTTTATGCTTTATATTTGTATTAAATAATAACTTAATATAATAATAATAATAATAAATATTATTATATTTTTTTATTTACAAAATTTTATTACTATTTTACCTAACAGTGTTTTCTGAAGTAACATCTCGTACTTGTTTAATTTCCCATAATAATTTCTTTGTGACATCAACCACTTTCTTTTTAGTAATTTTTTTTATAGCTACTCTTTCTCCTTTGTAAATTCCAACAGTTGTGAATGCAGTGGTCGGAGGTAAAGATCCACCGCTAAATTGCGATCCTCGACGAATACGTTGTTCCAATCCGAAATTCTATAAAAGTAGGATTGATTTTAATATGTATTTTTTATTTAATTTTATTCACACACTTTTTTAATTCACCTCAGCAATCGCTTGGTGTAAATTAATTTTTGAAGAGAAAGGTTTTCCTATTTCCAAAAGTAATTCTTCTGGTCTAATTCTCCAAGACATGTTGTTCAGATCAGCTGATACTCTTAAGTGTCTATAGAAAAATTTTCTATCTTCAAATCAATAATTTTTACAAATAAAATCATAAATTTATTACAATAAAAATCTATAATTTCTTATTTAATATTTGTTAAAAATTTCTTATCAATTTTGATAACGAAATTAAAAATTATTAATTTTTATTTTTTTTTAAATAAAATATTAATGATACTAATATTGTCTTCATATTATGCATAGTTATATACACAATTCCATTTTGTTATATTATATAATCATTTTACATTTAAAAAAAATCAGTTCGTACATATGAAATATAATTATTATAATTTAAATGATAAGAAAATAACTAGCCTGTATAGTACACAAATTGCGGTAACAGCAACAAGGAGGAACACAACAAGTGCCAAGCTAGTATATGCGACAAAAGTATATGCTTCAGTCGACGTGCATGCAGGATCATTCCCAAGAAATCCACATTCGGGCACATCCACTGGTGGACCTTCTCTTCCTCCAGGCCAATGAATCTTCTTCCCAATTACGGGACTATATTCACGATTTACTCCTAAATAATGCGCCACCACCTCAAACCTGAAATCTCGTGTTAATATTATTTCTATATGAATCCATAACATAATATCTAATTATATCAAAATTCTGTTTTGAATTTAGAGTAGAACGATATTGGTTTCATAGGAATGAATATACTCAGAATAGCCCAGTAGAATGGGGCTTGATTAACATGATCAAATAGATCAGAGGAATAGCTGGCTTAATTGACGCTGACCTTCCCGTAATAGGATCTAAATCCAGGATACTATAGTCCGCGTCGCGGTCTCCATTGTCGTCGATCCTGACGTGTCCTGTAATACCAATGAAGTCTCGATCCCACATTCTCCTTGTTATCGATATACCGTCTCTGATATCTCCACCCTCAGTCAAAGTTTCGTTCAATGCTATTCCGAGTAAATATACACCGTCGTAAAAAGCTCCGATAAAAAAATTCACCTGGAATACAAAATATTATTTTCTTGCGTCATTTAATAAATATCTTAATAACTTTAAAAGGACAGATTTTTTTAAGATTATTGAAGTACGGTTATTAAAACTTATGAATGTTCATCAAATATTTAATATTAATGTATGCAAATAATAATTTATCATTTTAACAAATAATTTTGTCAATTTTGTCTTGTTTAATAATTAAATTAAAAAATTTCTTCAATTTAAGCTTATCTGATGTCTAGAAAGTGATGAAAGAAAATTTACTTCTTCTCCTTCGGAGAAAGAATAATTATAATCTGTTTGAGCTCTTTGACGAACAGTGTCGGCGAAGTCTTGGAATCTTGGACTTGTTGGTTGCAAAAGAGATACTCTGAGCAATGCTTCATAGGCTTTTCTGGCAATGGTATCGTCCTCATCACCAACTTCCCAATCGTGATCACCCCAATAAGATCCCTGATTTTTTTTTAAAAAAGATAATTTTCATATTTGTAAATAAATATAATTATAATTTTGAATAACAATAAATATATTATATATTAAATAATACGTAATAAAATAATATAATAATACAATTAATTAAATAAATAATTTACAGATGAAGAAAATATTATATTTAAAAATATTTGTATATATATTCAAATAAAATATTTTATTGGTCGATGCATTTAATTTTGCATTTAAATAAAAACATCCTGTAACCTGTGACGTTTTTTAAATTTAAATTTAGATGGAATTTTTTTAAATTCCTAATTTAATTTAATTCAAATAAATCTTACACTATATATTCGATGAAAAAAAAAAAGAAAAAAACAAAGAAATTTTTACTTGAAATATTTCAACATCAAGGAATGCCCAATCTCCCTTCGTCATTTCCAAATCGTGAGCAGCCAACATGAACTTCCTGACCAGAGTTCCTCGAACGCTAAGAATCAACACTATCAGAAAAATAAATGGCATATCAATAAAAAATAAAAAAAAATGTTAATTTATTTGAAAAAAAATTTAAGATACATTCAACATAAAATTTATTATATACATTTACAATAAAGTGATAAATAATTAAATCAGTGACAACAAAATTGAAATAAATTTTAGGACATTTACCTCTTGCATACATACTAGCATCGCGTAAGTAAAAATGGTACGACTCATCTTCAAAATTTCCATCTAGTTCTCTCACAAATTTTAACAATCCCTCTTTTCTCAAACCATATTCCAAATTTTTTCCAACTGTCCACGAGAACAAATCTGATCTGTCCAATATTAACGCCACATGGGACCATCCAAATTCTTTAAAAATACTAGAGAATACCAATCGAAGTCGACATTGACAATAGGACATTCTTGTTAATGTTCGATACTTGCTCTTGTCTTTAAATATTCCCTTAAAGAAAAAAAAATAAATATTGAAATTCTATTCCATATAATTTTTAGAGCAATAGATAATCTCTTTTATTTTTTTATTTTATATGTATTTTATTTTATTCCGAATAACAAGGAGCATACGATTAATTACTAAGAGAATCATAAATAAGAATAAAATATCATAAGAAGCATCTCGCATTCTTTTCCAACCGAATGCGTACGCTCCATGCTATAATTAAACGAATAACACAGTCAATTAAAGTAATGAACGTAGAAAGAGAGATTAAAATCTTTTTTTACCGAGCTTTCGTTTCTCCATTTATTGATTCTTCCGAGAATGCCCGATGTTACAGATAATTCCCCTTCTGATGGCGGCTTAATTGTTCGAAAATAATCTAATTATCATCTATTGACATAATATGAGATTAAATTAAAATTTTAAAATATGTAAATTACATTATAAAATATGATTAAATAGTACTACGTAATGTCGCGTTCAAAAATTAAATTTATATAGATCAAGAAAAAAAATTTGAGATTTTTAAAAGTATTCATATACATTTTCTATTTATACATACACACACATATATATATATATATATATATTGGAAGTTGTTTCAGAAATTCAATTTTTTTGTACTTTAAATTAAGATATAATGTAAGAAATTAATATAATGATTCTGTCAACTGTGTGATATTTATTATTAAGAAACTGTATTAACATTATTATAATTAATATTATTATAATTAAAAACTCTTTTATATTTTTTTCAATTTATTATGAAATAAACAATTGAGGATTAATTGAAAGATTAAATGAAAATAAACACTACTTGATCACCCATTCCGGTAATTATAGGAATATTCCAATAAGCAGCAAGTCGTGCCACGGGTTCAAGAGCGAAAGCACAAGCTGGACCGATAAAAGCGATCACATTGTCCCGGAAGTGCATGTCGGCCGCCAAACCTGGTGCTGCGGCTCCGCTGCACGATGGATAACTATAAATTATTATATTTTTTTTTTATTTTTACAGATAGACAGCATATATAATATTTTTTTATCTTTATTCTAATTTTTGTATCAAATTTTGAACGTGATATCATTCTACACAGTTGACATAATTTGACTGGAAAAACCTGATACATCCTGAATATCGAAAATAATCTTGATAAATAATCTTGATATAATTTCGAATAAAAAAATTATGATTATTTTTTCTCTCTTATTCTTCATACATGAGATAGAAGAAAAAGAAAAAGATCCTCTTTAATATGACGACCTATTATTTATCGACAATCTTTTAGTAGATATTTCCCCGTGGAACGGTTTTCCACAACGCAATTCTATCGTAACCTAACGTTAGAATAAAAAAGGAAGCGGACACAATGGTTGTAAAAATCGAACAATAGTGGGAAAAGGAAGGAGAGTAAATGAGTTGATGGATGATCGTGTTCCAACGTGATCGTGTTCCAAACAGATCGAATTACCTGGGGCTCGGGGATAAGAGAAAAACGATCGAAATCGTTGTGATGTTTATATGGGGGGATGCAGATACGAGAGAACCCATGGAACTTTCGAAACGTAGGTATACTCGTCGGATGATTGATAATTGTTAGGGGTTGGCGGAGTTGCAGTGTCATTCCAAGTGTAAGGAACGACGAGGAATAATGATAGATTTAATCGGTGACGTTGAATGGGGCAATGATTGGATACTGGCCGATCCTGGACAAATTATCACGTTCGGTGATCCTTCCCTTTCGTTCCCTTCGAATTAACGAATCGTAATGCGGATTTATCAATTCTCTCCGATTATTCTAATTCTACGTCTTTGCTAAAAGTGAAAATTCGTTTGTAAAATTGTGTTTTAATTTTGCTTTCCATTCCGAAAATTTGATATTTGATTGGTAAGTATATAAGTTATTTGGTATTTAAATAATATGTTGTCCAATCCGATGTTCTACATTCTTTGTATTTGGCATCATTGATATTAAGAATTTCTACTTTTCGTTAATTTTCATACTACTGGTAATCTTATACCAATGTTTTTGATAATGCATATATTTAGAATTTTTTTATGCTTTCAAATTATTATATATGTTTAAATTAAATTGCTTTTTCGATCTCATTCGAATCTCTCAAGCGGCTATTCTCGTTTTATGAAAATCGTGATCGTGCGATCAAATGAATTTGATCGTCAAAAGTTTGTTTTTCGAGAAAACTCTGTTTGTGCAAAACAGTCCAATTGGATTAATGTAATGATATGGAAGGAATGGAAACACGTGGTCAAAAGTGAGTCAGTTTACACATAGTCACGCGTTCGCGCAATCTAGAACGTTTACTTTTTTTTCTTTTTTTTTTATTCAAATAAAAAATAACAATGGTTGAAAATGCATTTTTTTTTAGAAAACGAAGTAAACGTAAAATAGAACGCATCAAATTTGCAATTTTATCCAAAAATTTATATTTATATTAAAAAAATGATTCGTAATAAATGATAGTGACAACATTTAACGTTTCAATTTTCAACAAGTCGTATAATTTATTTTATTAAAGATCTTATCACTTTTCCTTCTCCTATAAAATATATCGGGAATAAAGGAGAAGAGATAAAAAATTTTCTTAATTCACCTTACCTTTCTTGAACCTTGCGCAATTTCACGTTGTGGATGCTTAAGAAATCGTTTACCTCGGTCAAGGCCAGATCCACGGCTGGCCCGCATCTCTCGAGATCGAAAGGACTGTTCAAATGGGAAGCCATAAGAACACCGACGTTGTAAACCTTCAGAGGATATTCATAATTGTCTGGATAAATAAGAAAAGGGAAAACCAATTTGTAAGATATGATCATTTATATAAGATTATGAAAAATAATTATTATAAAATCAATATAACATTCAAAGGAGACACGTGACATGTCATCATATTTAGCGGAAATTGAATCGAGAGTCAAACGAGTAGAATAAATCGTTGCTATGTCAGCCGTTGAATTAAATCGCACAGAAAGTATGAATAATTTCATATAATTTCAATGAATAATTTATATAAGCAATTGTTCGCGATACGAAAAAAAAAAAGAAAATCACAAAAAAGAATGTGTGATTTTAATAATATTTTCTTTGCGATGTTTTAATTTTTTTTTACCATTTTATATTTTTTTCTTATATTTTAATTTGATGATAGATTAACAATAATTTGTAATAATAAAAAAATTCTAGATCAAATTTTCATATATAATAATATATATTCTTATTAATATAAACTTTAAGAATTAATCAAATACTTTAATCTTACCTGGTGACACGTTAACCGAACCCAATGTTTGAGAAATCACTGCGATTATTAGAAACTTTGCGCTCACATACAACACCTGTTTGTACAGATTCTTCTCCATTCTTTTTTTATTATGATTATTATTTTAACAATACGAAAACGTTACATTCGATTAACATGATTTAATTTTATTAAGAAATGAAGTGAGATTTTCGCGATTAAAGATTATTAGTGAAAAAGATTCGTTCCTAGATGCTTTAACATTATTCCATCACAAGCATTGCAAAGAGAATCACGTGACGAACGCCAGTTAGAACACATCTAAACCAACCCCGAAGAAGATTCACCCTTATATACCGATTGGTACAACGCGTTTGTGCCACTATAACGCAAAATTGTTACACAATTTATCATGTTAGGTATTAATCACACACGTGTTTTCTTTTGTCTGGAAAATCTCGATAAATTAGGATAAATTATAGTGTACGTGAGTAAAATAAACTAGTTGGAATATATGCATTTCGAAGATTTGGTACATGCGCCTTGACGATAGAAACCAACGAACCATACATGTATCATCTACGCATGCCTCGTATTTTGAACCTCCTTTCGATACTTCGTATCAAAGGGATACATGTTTTTCATAAATTAATATACGCATAAAATAACGTTTATTATTAATTCTTCTTCTCGTTAATTGAGAACACCTGAATATTTATTTCCATTTGCTTGAAGAACTTCGATATTTCGCTGACGAATATTCTTTGTCCTCTTGAGTGCATAATTCTTCGTCTAAGAGAAGTTCAAAATTTCCGAGTGCTTCCGGTGGCGGAGATTTGTTCCATCTTACGCTGTTGAAAATCGAAATTAATATTGAAAACATTGATTTTTCAGAGATTAATGTGAGACTTACTCCGGGACACCATCGGGTGGAACGACTATTGAGATTATATTATCGATTAATTTGTATTTTAAAATTCGATCGTTCACTGTAGTAGACGTTAGTGATGGAGATGCATTTACCTAAAAATGGAAAAAGAATTAGCATGAAACGATAAAATAAGAAGAAATGAAATGAGTGAAGTTTGAAAATACATATAATGCAGTAGTAAGAATGAGTTCAATAAAATCATATCTTGAGAAAAATGTATTTTAAATATATTTCATCAAAGGCGAACTCAATAAAAAATATTGATATCAATTCTTGTACAGGATTCATTTTCTGTGGAAAAAAAAGAAAACTTCGCAAAGACATGCATGTTAGTTATAGATCAATATAAAATAAAAAATTTTTTTATAAAACATTTGCCTACTTATTACTCATATTTCATATATATATATAATATGTGATTACATATAATTATAAATACAAGTCATTATTTCTTGATTACATATATGTGGAGAATTAATATATAACAGAAACATAATAGTAATAAATATATTCATAATTGCCAAATATTATCTTAATCAATATTATAAACAGTAAAATAATGAAATTTTAATTATAAAATAAAAAGAATTATCAAAAGATTTTAAAACCTCTATAAGCCATGGTTTAAGATCATTATCGATAATGATGTCATAGCCATAACACTCGAAACAATGTCGATCGTTTGCGATAACTGGAACGACAGCTTTTAAAGAATGTACAATGCACCAAGTGATGTTTGCAAACAGTTTTTCTGTAACTGTTTTACCACGCGTGCTCTCCAAATATAATCTTAAATTGTGCACGCTTAATTTACCACCATGCTTACTATTATACTCTTCCTGCAATAGAAATATTGAATCTTTTTATTTATTTATCTTTTTTCTTTTTTTTTTTCAAGAAACGAAAAATTTACTCACACCATGTTTTTGTACAGATACATTTGTAAGATGAACGTACATATTATCCAATTCTTGGATACTAGTATCGTATTTAACCGTACAAAATCGGCAAAATCCTAATTTGAACAGATATGCTTTCAATGGTCGAAAAGATGTAATAAGAACATACAAACGAAGGTCAAATTTTTTGCCACCGATTAAAAGCGGATTATCAATGTATCTATATATTTATTATAAAATAAATAAATATTTCTAATTATTTTAATATAAATTGCAAAATATTATTTTGTACCTAGATATTACGTATGATTCTTTCGTCAAATTTGGATTAAATGGATTTTTTGCTTCTCGAGACCACTTTTTCAATTTACTTAATTTATTAATTAAAAATATACCAGCACCCTGTGATTTTCCACATGGCTTCATGATCCATGTGCTTTGCGGTGATTTACGGTATTCTTCCACAAACATATTATAATCTAAAGATGAATTCATCATGTTAGATATATCAATTATAGATATAATAATAATATTCTACCTGCTGGCAAAACAAACGTAACAGGTATGAAATCAAGATAAATATATTTCCCATCTCCTCTTTCCGCCAAAGGATTTCCTTCACGTTCTAATTCCTTCCGATAACGTTTTATATTTTTTACTAAAAGATCCTTTCGTGTCAATTCATAATGATTCGGAAAATGATTGATTATTCTAAAAGCAATATATGATATATATCAAAATTTTTAATATATATATATATATATCAAATTTTATAAATTTTTTATATCAAAATCAATATCAATATTTATTATATTTTTTAAAAGATATTTAACTGTTTGTCATCCATCCTATAGCCAGTTTCTACGCTGAATATGTTTCTGCATGATTGCGTGACTGCCCTATAATAATTTCAAAATAATTTATTTATATAAGAATTAATTTATTTTTTTTTATTTCGTAAAGAAATAATAATTATTAATAAAAAATTTTTACATAAAATAATAACAAAAAATAATAATATTTTTAATTTTAAATTGTTATTACCAATAGAAATTCCAATCATCTTCCGGACCAACTTGAACCCATCCTCTCTTTTCAAAGTTATGTACGATTACAGACTTGTCCACATCTGTACAAAATGTCACTTTCGTTTTGTCCGTTCCACTTGTCGATACTCTGTAAACGTTTAGAATTTTTCTAGAAGAAAAAGGAAATATAGCTAATCACATTAATATTGAAACAATTTCTTCCTCCATTTATAATAATTAGATCCAATTATTAACTATATAAATTCTTTTTTTTCATATATTTTTCATTTTCATTTACCTGCCATGATTATTAGATACGTTTAAATTTGCTACACGTTTATTTTCTACTACTGTACCGGACGCCATGCCTTTTAGTGTTACGAGTTAAATCGATTCACCGTGGATACACAAAATTCGAAAATTTATGTATATCGAATTCCCGCGCATGGAGATCCTCGAATGTGATAAACAAACAAAAATGAGTCAATAATAAAATTTAAGTTAAACACAGTCGGTTAATATTTCATATTTAATTTACAGTATTTTTACTTTATTTTCTTTCTAACATACATGTTATCTTTAATTTATAATTATTTAAAATTTAATTATTTTACAATATATATTTTAATATTATCTGATAAATTAATATTAAAATTAATTATATTACATATAATTATAATATTTTAGCAAATAAAAGTTTTTTTTGTGTATTTAGAGTTTTAAATTAAGTCGATTAAATGATCGATTATCGTTTTATAGTACCTTCTTGCCATGTCTACTTTTGTTGTAACATCCTTTTCGTTGCAAATCGATCATAATTTTGAAAAATTCAATCGTTTTCGTTAGAGGAGAGAATCTTTTTCTATAGAAAAAAGACTGATTTGGTTATATTATGATAAATCAACATTTGAGCCCGAAATGAATAGTTTGTTTTCATGTTAAAGCACAACCGGCTGATTTCAAGTGTGTTTATACTTCGCTCTTATTTTTTTTCTATCTTTGTTGACCGATCATTTTACGTGCCAGAAACGCGCTAGCGTGTCGACCGGTAAGACGTATGAAATCGTATAGTTCTTGTACTAAAAATAAAAAATTATTTTAAATTCGTGATATCTCCAAATTGTGCTTCCAATTAGTTTGCTTTTAAATTTCCTTTTCGCATTTAAATTCATGTGACAATAAATACATATTTATACTACAGTGCTTTTCGCGATTCATTATTTTGAAAGAACAAGTGGTTGTTAAAGGTATACGTGTATTTAAAAAATTGTTTTATATAATTATCTAAGAAGATGAATAGTTTAAAAAGACATTTGATAAATAATTTAAAAAGATATTTGAGATTTAAAGAAATTTAATATATCGATAATACGGATGTTTCACATATTCTTTGTGGTCAGTTATTATTTTGAGGTCGTATCGTAATATCTTTTACGTTTATAGCAAACGTATTATATGAAACACTGTTTCATTTTGTCGAAACGATGTGAATTAAACGTTAAAAGCGAACTACAAAGAGGCGATTATTACTTGCAAACCGGAAATTAAACGCTGCTCGAGAGTACCAAAACCGTCGTGAATATACGAGTGAATCATGTTTGCGCATTGGAATTTGTGTCATGAATTTATGATTCGAAATGCGTCTTTTATTAATTTCGTATTTATCAATGCATTTTAAGAAATACTAATTAAAGATAAATTTTTCTGTATTCCGTTTACTTTAATACTATTTCTCAAGATATATATATAAATTGTTATTTATTTGTTGTTATAATATTTATTAAAGAATATTTGTATTATAATTATTGATTAATAAATGTTTAATGATTTAATTAGGAAAATACAAAATGTATTTCAATTCAAAATTTGGCAATCGTAATCCAATGAGAATGGCTAGAGGAAGAGGAATAGCACAAAGCAATTTATCTTCCAATGAATGTCTTTGTAATAGACCACATGGTTTTGTGCTCTGCAATGTTTGTGGTTATTTGACAAAGGGCAGAGTACGTTATTTCTGTCCTATTCATCCACAGGTGTGTTGTCTTTAATGTATCGTATCCTTAAATGAAGTGTGAATGAAAAAAAGTTATTTCCTCTTTAATTAATTTTAATTTTTAGTAATTTTTTTCTTTCCTTTTTGCAGACAATTTTTTTGCTTGATATTGCTCAATGTCCTCAATGTAAGTCATATGGTTTTATGTTGAGTGAATATTAAATATTAAAAATATTATATTCTTTATTTAATTTGATGTTAAAATATATTAATAATATTTTTCTTATTCTTATTATCACATTTTACTATCATGAGTAGACATATATTCTATCAATATTTCGTTTACTTATTTCAATTATTTTTATTATGTTAACAATGTATTTATTTTATGTTATTGTAACAAATGTAGAGACATAAAAAGATAAATACAGATTAATATCATTAAACTTTATTTATTTTTATATTAAATAAATTTATTTAAACCAACTGGGAATGCCAGGGCATTTATTTTTTTCTGTAAACTTATGAAAGTTAGCTTCTATTTGATCTGTTTGTTCTTTATGTTTGATTTCTTCTGGCTGATCTTTAGGAATTATATTAGGAAATTCGAACACTTGATCTTTGGGCTAAAAATAATATGTTTTTTTAAATATTATTTAATTATTTAATATAATATATATTGTATGATATCAAAAATATTTTTATTAAAAATATGAATTTTTTTTCTAATACTTACTAAAACTACGTAAGCTATTTTTATATCATCTTCTTTAACAACAAATTTTTCTGGCTTATACGTTTTTCCAAGAGCAATTCTAGTATTTACATACACAGGATGAACGTTATAAATTTTTTCTAAATAATTTTTTATATCAATTTTTGTCATTTCCATTGAAACGTGAAATTCTACTACATTTTTTGGTTGGTTATGTTGAGGTTTTACAAGTTTCATCCAAAAATTTGGAAGAAATATTCTAAGTTGTGGGTTACCTTTTTGATATAAAGGATACCTACAAAATTAAATAAAATCATATATATATACATAATATATAAATTAATTTAATAGAATAGTTTATTCAATATATATATTTTAAATGCATTTTAAATCGTATATTAATTTTATTATTATAAGAAATGTGTATTTACCAACGAGTAGACATTTTTGTTTCATAAAAAAAATTTATTGCAATAATGTATTTATATGCGTAATAATGTATTTATATTAAACTTATATAAATGCATATAAACAAAGTTTGATATTTCATTCGTAATATAGAGGTTATGTTATAGTTTTCACTGATATAAACTAGATGGCGAAACAGATGCGTCTTATATTTAATATATAGAATTCTATTCTTTTAAATTTAAGCAAGTTTGATTTTTATGTTAATTTTTCTTTCTTGTTCTGTTGTAAAATAAAATTTTTGAATGTGTTTTTTTTTTAAAATCGATTTCGATTGGAACTTTTTTCATTTAAATTTATTTATTGAAAATTCTTAACAAAATCGAAGTTCATAAATCATTCGATAATCGATTTTATAAAACATTCAGCTTTTGAACTGATTCAGTGCTGTAAAAAAGACGTCCAAGTGTATTTCGGCATGACTTCTTTCTTCAGCTAAATTAACAAGAATATGCTTCACGAAATTGTTTCGCAACGAAACCCGCTTTGACAACGAAACAATTTGTCTAAGAAGATCGTTATTAAGTATTTGTATGAAGTAAAGGATTATATTAAACGCTTTCCAGAATTTTGTTGACGTTTTTAATCGAAGATGAGCTGCGATTTATTACCGGAATGGCTGAATCTTTTCCTGGACGATGTAGAAACTACTTTATGCTTACCAATATTACTTATTATGGTCCTTTGTACTCTTCAATTTATAGTTAATCACGCAATGGACATTGGCTTTACTTTTTATCAAAATATAATGCAAAAATCTGACGAAGAAGAAGAAGCAAAAAAGGATAAAGGTTTAATGGATAAGATTAGAGGTTCTTCTTTCATGTGGAAAAATTTATTTGAAAGCATATTAAATACTTTAATATTATTTTCTAAATAATCTTCAAATTTTTTTTCTCTAGGATATATATGTAACGTAACTTGTGTTGCTGGTAATACCGATTCGAAACCAGAAGAGAGCGCAGCACCATCGATGCTTAGGTCAAATTTGCAAGAAGAAGAATGGGATTATTGTGAGGACGACGAAGAAAAGTGACAGATATACATTGCAGGAAAAATTATAAGCTTCATTGATAAGTAATCTATTGTAGCTTTTATATTGCTTATATTTTAAAAATATTAATTTCAAATTGATACTATATATTAAACTTAATAAATAATACGACAAATAATGCGATATTAATAGAAAATGAGATACAAGAAAGAGTTAAAATTATAAAAAATTAATTTATTACGAACATGATATTTTCGATTTAAAAATTCTGTTTTATAAAAAAAAACTTTGTTTTTCTTCTTTCAATGTAATTTTGAATTATTTAGTTTTTTTATTATTATTTTTTTATAATGAAAAAAGAAAGTAAAAGAATGAGAAAATATTTAGATAAATAGAATTAGGTATCGAAAAAATATTATTTATTTAATAACATTTTATGATGCTAAATAATCTGCATTATGTTAGTTTCAAGGATTCAAAGTTAAAAAAACACTAAGTAAAATTGTGATTTTTTGATATTTTTAATTCTCTCTTTAATGAAAATCCAATGAATGTCAAGAAAGAAATTCGTGTACAAACAACATATCTGAATATTGTTAAATCTCAATCCAGATTGGAGATTAAGTGATATTTTTCTTGCCAGTCTATTGGTTTGCGCGAAAAGATTGGACTTGATTCATTACATGTCATCTGAAACATATCATTTTTTTCATTTTGCACGATAAATTTCACTGTTACCACTCACTTACATGGTTGTTTTATTCGTAAACTTGTTTATTGAACTTGTATTAAAATTAATGTTCGACATTTGATTAAATGACTCTCCTTAAAAGTTATACTAGAACAGACTGTTTTGTGATCGTGCACGTCTTTCTTTTATATTTTATATTTATCTGTCTTTTTATAATAATATTAATTGAATCACCTATTAGGTGTTTTTTTAAGGCTGCATCTTTCTTTCGTTTTTTACATTACCTCTTTCTCCTAAAACATTTATTTTTTCTATTTATATGAAGAAAAAATAAATACTACATATATAATAAATATTTATTAAAATAAATTTATAAAAAAATTAAAGTAAGTAATTAAAATTTATTAAATTTGTTTTCTTTATGAATAATTATTTACTTTCGATTGTCTCACTCATTATTAAAATAAGTATGTTTTTAGGAAAAGGAGGTGATGTATTCTAATACATTTCAATAATTTACACAACTCTCGCGAAGAAAATCCGTCCGTTTCAAGTCACTTAGCAATGATAATGGTAAGAAGAATATCAGCAGCGATAAGAATATTAAATATTATTATAGTAACAATAGTTATAATGTAAATGGTAGAAATCTAATGTTTTTCATTACGGCGAACCATTCTCAAAAATTCTCACTTATGGATTTTCGTTTTAGACACGTTTCATTTGTTTGAAGTTCATGTCTTATTGTTTAATCTGAAAATGTATACACAAACACTTCACTCATACTTTACAAGGTTTTTTTTCAGAGACCCGTCACAAATCATCTTATATTCTTTTTTTTCATAATATAATGAAAAAGTACTAATTATATTGATTTATGAGTGATCTGATTTAATTGCATTTCTTTGGTCGTATAGAAGAAATATATTACTACATAATTTTTCTTGTTCGATTTATTTCTTTTTTCGATTGTTAATCAACATTCATTCATCATATAATTAATCTCCAAAATAATTCCATTGAATTTTTTATGTTAAAACTTTATTTATCGTTTTTTTGATATAGCCAAAACACAGAACATTCCACCAATATTCTTTCATCCACTTAAATTTAAATTTTCCTTCACAAAATCATCCGTGATTGCAGCGTCACATGAAAACATTCTCCAAACCGGAAACATTTTTCCTTGTGGGCGTAGAGGTGGCACAACTCACGCCTTCATCCTCAAACGTGACCATCTTCTCGCGGCTTCTTGTCGCCGTTCCTGTACATTCCAATAATCTAGACTGATTCGTCGATGCGGAATTAGATGCCGAAGGTACCGGTGGTGTGACAGCTGAGGATGGTCGTAAAACTGAAGTAGGTGGCGGTGGTGGCACAGCCATGTCTGTAACCGCCGCTGCTGCCAGATTGAACTCACTCACGCTTCTAGGCACAAAGTACTCGAAGTGTAAGGAACTTTCTTGTTGACGATGTTGATGGTGATGATGATATTGTGTTGGAGACAGACAGCTGCGTCTTAAAGATTGGGCACGTTGAAACTGTTGAGTCGAAGAATTTCTGGATTCGGATGTTTTCTTTCGTGGCAGAGAATGATGACCTGGTGATGGTTTTATGGCAGTGTTGGACGTGTGGGCCAGGAGCTTCCCGTCCGCGGGACTCCTAGCCTGATGCTGTCAGGATGTTGGCACCATGGACATGGCGATCGCTTCTTCTTCTTGTTCGGACAATCGCGAATCACTGGTACCTCCTCCGTCATCCAAGTCGGCCTTGAGCCCAGGACTGGTACCTGTTAAATATATTAAGGGTTTATAGTTTTTTGAAAGATGAATTAAAAAATTTTAGCTTTTGATTTGATTAAAATGGTTCTTTTTTTGCATTTTTAATGAAGGGGTTATGCAGAGTGGTCAAGATGCCCAATCGAAATCCCCGACGCGAGTGGATCAGAACCGCTCTACGTGCAAGCGAATGCGAGTTTGATATTTGTTTCGTGATTCCTTTAACACTTTGAGCCTGAGTTGGAAATGACGTCTTGCTTTTGAAAGAAAAAACTAAAGCTTTGATAACTAAATAAGGTTAAAAATAAATAATTGTTTATATTATTATATAATTCCTTTGATATATTAAGAAATATATAGAATTTAAGGTGACAAATGCATTAATAATTCATTAAATTAAATTAAAGAAAATAAATATTTTTGATTTTATATTTATATTATATTTCCAAATGTTTGAAAAATATATAATTGCTTCAGATATCATGTTTAAATCAATTTATCAATTTATGAATAGGTTAAAACTAACAGGATTTAATTAGAAAAAATTAAAATTCCAACTAATATAAAATATATATAATATAAATTCTAAATTTTTTTTTAATTTTATTACAAAATTTGATAAATCTAGACCTAATCTAATCAACAATTTGTCAATAATTGCATTTCTATTTCTGGAAATATAAGTATACAATAATAATATCAATATTGTCATAGAAATACTGTTAGTTTTTAAACAGTATTATCTATATTTATATATAATATATATTATCATCAGACTCAAAGCATTCAAATTAGAATCTAAAGCATAGCTGAATAAAATAACTTCTCGTCCGGAACAAATTAGCGGTTCCCCGTCGAATGCCTGCATCAGGGATACCTGTACCACCGATAGGTCCGACCACCACCCCCGACGACATGCCGCAGGTTCTACCGAAGACCCTGACCACGCGTACCACCTCCTCCTGGACGAGGTTGAAGCACATGGCGATCAGGCCCATCCCAGCAAGTATGTAGAGTGAGCAGGCGCACAAGCTGAGCTCCTCCAGAGTAGCGGATGCGGCGTTTCGTCCAACGGGCATTAAGTCACCGAAACCAATGGTTCCGAGGCTGGTGAAGCAGAAGTAGCCACCTTCCAAGAGGCTCCAACCTTCCAGACGGTTAAACATTAGCGCGCCACCGCATATGTAGATCAGCATAATCACCAAGCAAAGACTAATCGGTATCCTCACGGGATTCGTTTCCACCACGTAGCCTGGTGACGAGTTCGTCGATAGGGACAGTGAGCATGGATGAAAATGACGTTTACTGTTTCCCGACGACATATCCTGATAAAGATTGAAATATTTATTATAATGTTATATACAATTATACTATATATTATGATATTGTGTTTTTATATATATATTTTTTTTAATATAAGTAAGTATGATATATATGCTTAGATTATTTCTTAAGTTATATATTAATTGTTAAATTTGTGAGCACATTTATAATTTTTCTAATTTATTATTTTATTTGTTTTTAATCCAGACTATCCCCAATTCTATTGCATCTAGTGTTCTCATTGTTCTTATTCTCATTAATTGATCAATCAAATTTTCTAATATTAATCATTTTTTAAATATAAAATCATATTTTCAGAATAAAATACATTATACCTGAAGTGCAGCAGTAGAGCTAGTAGTAGCATGAAGCAATCCTTCGCTTCCACAATCCAATAAGATGGCACTACTGGTGCCTCTAGTTCCTAAATCATCGCAAGAGCTCTCTCTACTAGCCGAATAGTAATTTCCAGATTTTGAATCGACATGGTTATCGTATCTGTAAGTTTTGCTCATAATTCCGCCTACAGGAGGTGGCGGTGGAGGTGGTTGTTGCTTTCTACTGCAATTTCTTGGTCTACACAGTCGGCCATACAAACGGCGGAAGCTCCTTGAGAGGACATCACCAACCGTGCTTAAATAGACTAGCATTAAGGGAATCCCGGCTAGAGCGTACACTATTGTAATCAAACGACCCCAGACTGTGCGAGGCGCCACGCTACCGTATCCTGAAATGTCAATCAACCAAATGGTATCACAATCGGTCATTATTAAGAGAACGAGGGAAGACTGAATGTGAAACATTTATTGGAAATGTAATGGATATATTTTGATTGCAAATGAATTGTAAATTGGAGTTAGTTTTATGTTATTCTTTTATATAGAATTTTTATTTAAAAGTTTACTTATTGTTGAAAATATGACACGTCATACAAGTTAATTTCTATCTTATTTATTTTTAACTTATATGATGTATAATAATATGAATATTATATATATATATACACATATATATAAGTTTTATATATCTTTTATATCGTTCTAAAAATTGTATATAAAAAAATATTTATATTTTTACTAAAAATGTATGTCCTCACCTATGGTGGTGATCAGAGTCAGGGAGTACAACAAACTACCACTGAAAGTCCATCTTCGATGTGGTCTCCTATCCATGGAATGTTCCCTAGATCGAGATGATGGTTCGTACTGCGAAGAAGTTCTCTTAAGACCTCGAGCCAAATTTTCTTGGAATTCAAACACTTCTCTTGCTGCTAGCCTCGTCCAGTTTTCCTTGTATAGTACATTCAGATCCTCTGTAATACTCCAGAGTTTTTCAACGGTACGTGCTCTCAGTTCCATAGTATCATCTTCAATATTAGGTACCGCATACGATCCTCCTTCAGATTTTGAACCCGTGGAAACAAGCAGGTCGTTCGCTGAATCCTGTCATAGAAAAATAAAAATATTTATTATATATATATAATTTATTTAAAAATTCAGAATCAATTAATGACTACATTACTACATTTCATAACTTGTGGATAAATTTATATATGTATAGAACAATTTCAAAAAATTAAGAGAAGAAAAAAAATATTTTAGTTCTATCTCTTTTTATATTTCATTAATAAGTTATTTCACATTTTAAATATACGCGTATATATGAAATAAATAAAATAAAATTTCATATAGATATTTCTATTATATTATATTGCATGTATTATTTATAATTCATATATACATATATTTTAATATATGTTCAAAATCTCTAATTTCTTTATCAATATATAAGACATTATTCATTATTCTTAATATATAATATATAATATAATATTAATACAAATAAATTTCCATAGGTATATCAATCTCTTGGCAAAGAATTTATTAGCATTGTTAAAATTATTAAATTGCCAGAATTTATTATTGAAGAAATTGTTACACACCGACTTCAGACCACCTTCCAGCGCCATAAAAGCGAATGCACCAAGCAGCGTGTACCCCAGCACAAGCACGCAGACTCCTAAGCTGGCCAACAATCCTGGCGTCTTGGTAGATGTTGCCGTGCTGCAACTGCAGCAACAACACAGCAATTCCGCTCCCCTCACGGAAGCGCTGATCCTCAACGCGTCCGCATTCGCGTTCGCGTTCCTTCCTGGACAGCATCTCGGCGCCCTTTGATAGTAGTCGCCGGTGCTCTGCATCGTTTCAGCCACCGTCTACACGCCGCTACCGGCAGCCTCGTCGTCGCCGCAGCTGCAGCTGCAGGTGCAGCGACCGACGCCGCAGCTGCAGCCGCAACCGGTTGCCTCCTATCGTTCCACTATCCTCCCTCGAGCCTCGTCCATTTGGTGCGCTGGCAAACCTATTGCAGAAATTACCCCTAATCTCATTAAATCTTGTCGCATACCTATGTTGCCCTGAGGTCAGGTATAAATGAACGTGGTTTTGTCCTTGCCAATTTCAAGTGTGCAATTTATTACCATTCAACGCGTATGATCTTTCCAGGCGTCATTTGCAGGATTATCGAAACAATATTTTATATGAAAAATAATTCAACATGTTCATATATATATCTTCTTTAGGATTTTGTATTATGTATATTTATACATGTATCTCACTTGTATTTTTTTAATTAATTAACAGAAGAGATTCATTATTTCTTGAAAATATATTTCTTTGATATGTTTGATATATTAGATATGGATTCGTTAACGAAGTTATATATGTATTGATATGTTTATATAGAAAATTGGACTTGCATATATGAATGTGTATTTCCATTATTGGAAATATTAAATCGTGCAATATCAAATTTCTAATTATTTGCTTGATTCAACTAAAATAGTCAATCATTCAGAATGGATTGTACAATTTGAAACATGATATAATTAATTAAAAAAATTAAAAAAATACTTTATATTATACAAAAAAAAAGATTTTTATAAATTATTTCTTCAAAAATCAGAATCATTTCAAAGTTGAATTTTTTGTTTTATTTTTAGAATATATATTTGTAAATGGATTTTTTTAAATTTTATATTTCAATAAGAATATGATATAAATAAAATTATTAAATTAGCAATTTAAAATTGCATAAGGCTGATTTGATACTATCAATTGGTTAGCATCCCTTTAAATAATTAAGCTTCCTGTAAATAGAATTCCTGGATACTTCTTAATCAATGCAACAAGTTTAGAAGCAATCAAACTTTCATCAATCAGTTTTTAATTATCATTTTTTATATACAATCGAGTTTCAATTATATTAATTATATCACGATAATATTTACATTCATCAATTTATCTTTTTAAAAAACTTGAAATTTTATTAAAAATTTAAAAATTTAAATCAAATTTTTAATCAAATTTAAACATTTTTTTTTAAAAATTAATATTGATTTTTCAACCCATTTAATTATTAATATTGTAATAAAAACTATATTAATTCTATATTAATTTGTAAATGATACAATGTGATGTTCTTTTTTTTTCTTTAATTGAAACAATAAATATCTTAAAAATTTCCTGCAAAAATAATTTTTTATGAATTATTAAAAAGAGAATAGTGTTTTGTTATTAAACTGTATTTCTAGATAAATGAAGTAAAAGTTATATTTCAGTGATCGCGTGTTAATTAATACGGAAAAATGTAAATAAGAGGAGGTTGCAAAGGGTGAATGGGGTCCCATATGTGTAAATAAGTGTCACCCTTTGTTTACGGATATATAAGAAAGTCACGAAGGCCTATAAAAGGGTTATTTTTCACAATTTTTCTAATATTAATTTCTGCTAATATTAAACTTTTTAATATAATTGTGTGATTTTTTTATAATTTTTTTTTGTGAAAAACTATTATATGAAAATATTAAAAATACTTAATATTTAGAGAATATTAAAAATTTAAAAAAATTTTTTAAAAATTTCACATTTTAAATTATATATAAATTATATTTTTATAAATTATATTTTAAATTCACTTTTGTTTTAGAATAAATATATTTTATTATTTAACAAGATTCTATTGTAATAAATTTAATATACGATTTTCGATAATTTTATTTGAAATTTCTTATTGTTTCCCAACTTTTCAACTGTAGTAAATAAAAATAAAATATACTATCTACACCTACCATCAATTGATCGATATTATTTCTAAAAAAAGGAAAGAATGAATTGAAACGAGAAATAATGTGGTGAATATTCGGCGAGAAAAGTACGGACAGAAATTGCGGCCACGAAACGAAACACAACTGTGAACCGTTGTACTCCGGTGTCGTGCAGCGTTGTATGTGAAGCGTACTAGCGAAAGATAGAAGGATTCGCAGCCGCTCCAGTTGAAGCATTGTACCGTGGTTACCAGAGATAAGGCATGAAATTAAATTCGACGGAATGTGGGTCGTCGTGGCATCCCTCCTTTCGCGACCATCCTACGGCCAATGACGACATCGATGCACACAAACATCCTCTGCCTCGTCATCGTCGTCGTCGTTGTCATTGACTATATTTTCGCGAAAGTCACGGTACAAATTACTTCAGAATCATTAGTCAATCGTACAAATAAATAGTTATTTAAGAATCAGTAAAAAAAAAGAAGTTTTGGAAATTAATATAAAAGAAATTGGTCAAGGATATTAATAAAATATATTAAAGTGAATTAAATTTATTCTGAATTATTTTAACGAAATTGAAATCAAATAATTGCTAGGAATACATTAAATTATAGATTAACTTGAAACTAATATTTTATTTGTTCATTATGTAACAAGGTATTAATATATTGTTTAGTATAATGTTACTTGATCGAGTTATGAAAGGCTCTATATATTTCGCAGAACAAGAATTTATGATTCAATATGAATCGAGATGAATTCAGTTAAACGAACAATGAAAAGGAGACATGGAAAAATCAACCGATCGAATGAAGCATCTATCTATTTCAGAAAAATTTGATCGATAAAGAAATTGATTTTTCCTTTTTTTGTTTTATGATCGATAAGTTTTAATCAATGGATTTTATATTCTTGTAAATTTTAGAATATATTATAAAATTGATCGAAGAATTATAATAAAATGTAGGATTTTTATTAGCAACGATTATCTCATGTTTATTTTTTTTTACTGCTATTCTATTTATATTATATATTTAAACGCTATGCTCATTACGGATTGTCAATATAAAATTTTAATAAATTTGTATTTCTTAAAAAATAAAAAGTTAATTATTAGAAATTAATAAATTGATAATTATAAAAACTATAAACATTTAATATTTTGATGTCATTCAAAAAAATCGATATCTCGTTTTTTTTCGATTCAGATAAGAATCGATTAGAATCGATTTTCAGAAAGTTATTACAGATGGCGTTACGATTTATCATAATGTGCGAGAGCGTTCGAGATGGAATGAAGCGATCGAGATATGATATCTAAGGATCTGTTGTTAGTGGTAAATGTGAAGGAATCGCATTCCCTTGTGGTTAGGTAGTTTAATTGGAATTGATGTTGCAAGCCCAGTGTTACAATCGACGCAGTACTAACCCGCGTAACTAATTAACACGCCCAAGATAATCCAAGTGAATCGCATCTAAGCAATAGTTCCCTCGTGAGGGAAATGATCGAGCGACTATAGAGGTTATGGGAGCGTCAGAGATCGAATGTTCAATAAGAAGATTTATGTTGGATTAAATATAATTCTCTGCATATAGTAGTAGAGGTACTGTATTATATACACATGTATTTATATATGTTATACATTCTCTGTCTTCTTTCAAAATTGGTTAAATATAATCTTAAATCATGGTTAATTAATATACACTATAGTACAAAATACAGTAGTAAATACTATAATTGTATAAAATTATATTATATCATATATATATTTAATTATTAATTAGTAATTAAATAAAATTTAGATTTTCATTATTAAGATAAAAAATTACAAATAAAAAGATTTATAAAATATTATTTGATTATCAATTAATTATAAAGTAAGATTTTTGTTATCGCAATCAAGAAAAATATCCTAACCTAAAAGTATTTAAATAAATTCCAGTTAAAAAACGGATTTAAATTATTGGAATTAAATATATTTATCTTATTTATTACTAGATAAAATTGATTAAAATAATTAGTATTATATGTAACCAATTGAATAATTCCAAACTTCAAAAAATTTTCCTAACGTATATTCGAACAGCCACTAGTAATTTATTCAAATACCGAAATACTCGAAGTTCGCACGAGAATACTCTAGAAGCATAGTCGGATTTTCCTCGCAATTTCGTTTGAAATCCCGTTATAACATGGAATTCGTCTCGAAATTTGCCAATTTCGAGAGCACTTTCAAAAGTTCGCGGACTCGAGAATGCATCGAGAAATTTCGTTTATCCATCAACTCTTTCTTCGATTATACAATTGAAACTCGAGTCCTCAATGTTTCATAAATTTATTTCACCAGAATTATACAATATAAAGATGTTATTATTATATATATATAAAGAGGAAACGATCGAGATAAAAACGAATTGACAGAGAAAAATTATTAAAATGACTTTAAAAAGATATTTGTTTTTTATATTTATTGTCAAAATAAAATATTTAACAAATTAAGGTTAAAAGGTTTAAAATCTATTTTATTTTTTCTTATAAAAGATGTTGAATCTTATTTAAATATCCTATATGAAATTGTATGAAGATAATATAAAAGTAAAAAATTTTTTTCCATATTATTATAAAAGAAATTTATATGATAACTATATTTATATTATGATAAATTCAATTATACAAGCTCTCAAATAAAATCCAAAAGTAATTTATTTTAATCATCATTTATTTTAACCATCAGTAATATCAGACATAATCTATGTTTCCTTTCCTTTAATTCTGATTTTAAATGGTTATACAACATGAATTCTACAATGGTTATACAACTTGAATAGCAAAAGATTCAAAGATTGAAGATTTTTTAAATTTAGAAGAATATTTCTTGTTTCTCTTCATTTACACCATAATAACATTTGTGCGTGAATTGATGTGGAAGTAGAGATAACGAATCATCTCATGGAAGATAGAAAGCTGACATAAAAAAGTTGCTACAAAATGAACCATAGATGCTATGATAAGACATTATGAAGATGTCAAGGATATAAAGAAAAAATTAAATAATTATAATGGTAGAAGAACAAATGAGATGTTAAGTTTATGGGAAAGAAATTAAACAAATCAATTATGTTTCATCTGCAATGAATAGCGATTTTTTTTACTTTTTTCTTTATCTTTTCCGTTATTAATATTTTAACGATATTTTAAACATATTGAAAACTTAATGATATATTATTAATTCACAGGTAATCGTTAATAATATATCTAATAATAACTATGAATATGAAAAATAGGAATTTTATTTATTCTTATTGATATTGAATGGAAAATTTATGGAAATCAAAAAAATATCTAGAGAGAAAATATCATGAAACTATCCTCATAAAAGATATTAAGGAACCAAAAAATAAACAATTGAAGTACAATATTGATATATATACTTCGCATATATGTATATGGCATTGCACGATACTGTGGACACACCGTCTGTTCCGGTTCTGGCAGAGTATAATCGGGACACGCGGTAACACCGCGTAACGAGTTAGCACAACGAAGCCAAGCCAGGGGTCTTGGTGGCCCTGGCAGCTAGCAATCGATAGCCCGAGCAGCTAGAGGCGTGGGAGTCTGCAGCCTCTGAGGCAGAGAGAGGGACACAAAGAGATGTTGGACGAATTTCCGTTGAGGGAGGGCGAATTCTTTCTAAGAAGAAGGATATAGAAAGGGAAAGAAAAGAGATGTGTCGCGTTAACCAAAAGATTGAAGAAAATAGTGTGATCCTTGAAAGAAGGTTGACAATTTTTCGTCTATTCTTATTGAACCGGATTGTCAATTAGAGGGATGTCCAGATTCGATATGTCTATGGTCTGTGAAAGAGTGAGAGGAAGATTTTCGAACGTATAATAGAAGAAAGGGAATCGACTGGACGAGATGGAAAATCGTGGAAACCTTTAAGGAAATAGGTCGAGCTCCAATAAGCCGTTTAAAGGACTCTTTACGGTTCCGGTTGCTGGTCAGGAGATTTATGGAGACCCTTTTAATCAAGTCTGATTCGAAAACGTCTCCGACTCTGTTTTCTTCAGGTTGACGACTTACGTGAATCGTACTTCTGGAATTTGGATAAATTGCTCGGAATGTATGTAAATTATGATTAATGAAGTATAAACTAGAAATAGTGGTATTAGATCATGGATTTAGTTTGATATATATTATAATTGTAAAAAGAAATATGACAGTTTTTAAAATATATAAGATTTTTCTTTTAGAATTTTTAGAGAAAATGATTTTTATGGATTTTGAATTTTTAAAATAAAATTAGATTTTTGATGTAGGATTTGTGTATATAGAATTTTTATAATATTAAGTTTTATAAGATAAATTTTTATAAGATCTATAATTCTCAAAATTTATTCATTTCGATTTTTTATTTTATTTTTCCTTTCCAAATTATTTTAAACTTTCAAATTAAATCATATATTAGACAAGGTCTCAATCATGTGCATACATTTATATATTTTATTTTGAGCTAATATATTTCAATCAAATCTGACTCCATTGGTATGGTAGTAGAGCAATCTCCATGTTCATGAAAAAAATTCAAGTGTTTCGAATTAAATGCGTCTGCTAGAACGAGATAACGAGCTCGTCTGACTATCTGGTTGTCATGTCGACTAAATCTCTGCTAGACGAATAACAGTTACGTTTACCTTATCTCGAGATGAAAGTACTTAATCTGCTCTTTTAGTATCAATTATACGCTATGCATTATGATTCCTAACGAAAACTTTTTATCCAACATGTTTTTTTCCAAGTTATTCCAACATTCTTATTGTTGATTTTGGTTATACTGAATATTCAAATAATGCATTGGATGAAATTTTCAATTTTTATATTTACACGAATGGATAATCGTAGAAGTACAATATTTAATTTTTAATTCTTCGATAGTTAATTACTTAATTCGATTTAATATCTTGAATTTCACAATATTTATTTTATTATGTTTTAAGAATTTTTAGAAAGTTTTATTAGTCAGAAATTTTGATAAAGAAATTTTTCTCAGAGATTTTCATTTTAATGTCAATGAGAATTTTTTATCTATTTTTTTTATCAGTTTTACTTTAACTTGATAAATTGTGTTTCATTTAAATCATCGTTAATATTAAAATATTAAATTGTAACAGCAAATATACATACATTTTATTTTTTAAATCATGATATGAAAAATACCAGAATAATGTAAAATGTTAAAAAAATATAATAGAATATCATTTCTCGATAAAAAATATTGTAATTATCGATTCGACCTATTTCTTTGCAAATTAATCCAACTAATATATATATATACAATAAATTCACATAAACCGATAAAAAAAATTTATAAAAAATTAATATTTCTTCAAAAAAATAAGAAATTTAATTAAGCACATTAATCATAATTATTTAATTCTTAAATTCCTTAAATTATTATAATATTTATCTATAAATTTGATAAATAAATGATTTCTACAAACTTTAATTATTGTAAAAAATGTGAAAAAATTTTTTACAAATAAATTATGATTACCATAAAAATAAAAAGATGGAATAAACTTTTTATATATTGATTATATTTTCGATCAAAATTGCCTTGATAAAAATTCAATGTGTTAATATAATAATTGCAACTACTTGGAAATATATCGCGTGGAACACTCGGTTTAATCAATTCTCACCGAGAAATTCTATTTTCTTATCGATTGTTTGTGAGGATGGAAGACAGGGCGGAAGACAGGAAAAAGTCAAATCGGAGGAGTTTGGACGAAATTCCATTGCACTCTTTCTTCCGACGTTTTTTCTTTATCGTTTTATCACCCGATTTTACTCGATTCTTCGAAACGATTTCTTTTTGTTCCAATTCGATCCTATTTAATTTAAAAGGTATTATTAAAAAGCCTTTTATCGTTTTCTTTTAACGATACGAAACGGCCGTTAAATTGTTTCATTTTGGTTTATTTTTTTCATCATATTTTTTAATAGTCGACTTCCTTTTTTTCATCAATTTCTTCTTTCACAAAATCAAATGAAGATTTAAAAGAGTTGTTTTATGAAGTATTGATTTACGTCGTTGATTTAAATCCTTTCCTTCGATTCTTTGCTCGATTGTACAGATTAATGATGATCGAAGATAGTTTCTTAATTACTAAAAGCGTCTAATATCCCATAATTTTTCACGATTCGTCGCTGTATTAATGAGCGTTACTCTTTAATTCGTGGATACGTGTCTCGCTCGAGTTTCTGCATCCCTCTTTTCTCGACTCGTGCCCTGATTCTTCGCGTTTCCAAAGGAACAGTGTGAGTGGCCGTCATCTATTCATGTTCTCGGATTATCCCATAATCCAGTGTTTCTCAACCTATGGGGCTTAGTCCAATATTGTAATAAATTTTTAATGGAAATAATAGACAGCTTGAACCAATTGAAATTTCTTCAAAAGAAATTCAAAAGAAATTATTTTCAGATACCTGTAATTTTATTAATTTACGTAATGTATAATGATTACAGTTATCAGATTTTTGAAAATTTTATATCATATTAGATATTTTGCCCATATTGCAAAAAAGGTTGCAAAAACATTGTTGTAATTTTCTAATTGTTGTCTATATTTTTATAAAAATATCTTTTCTTTCTTTTTTTTTTTAGGTTTGAAAGAATTGTATGAGAATTGGAAATCGATATGTAAAAATTTAAAAAATAACTTTATTGAATATTTTTAAAAAGTTCTTTTTCATATTTTAACAAGTTTGTGGAGTATCGTATTCAAATATTAAAGCAGGATTAAAGCAGTTTTGACTGATTCAATTTTAAAACTTATATTATTCGGTGAAACTTTTTTCAACAAGTTGAATGTAAAAGAGGCGATAAGGAAAAAATTTTTTTTCATAATGCACAACTAGTTCCACAATTTTACATACACATGGTAAAGTTTTACAATTCCATCATCGCGACACGAATATCATCCAATTTAAGGATGCAAAGCTTAAACTTTGTCGAGCAGATTATTCCGAAACAATCTTTTTGTAATATGGCTTTTAAGATGAATTTTACCATAAAATTCATTAGATATTCTTTATATTTTCTACGTATTTTTTTACGATAAACAATCGAAAATTAATATTCTAAGAATGATAAAAAAAATATTCCAAAAAGAATTTCTAGCAATTAAAAGCACTGGTGCAATACACATGATATTTCGCTTATTTGATCTAAAACAATAGTCCTCGATCTTTCCAAAAATGCGCGATGTCTAAAATTGAAAAATTCCAATACGAAATATGTCGTATTAAAGAGGAATTTGAAGTCTGGCTAAAGAATTTGTTTATTAAAATATTCCCAGACTGAATAGCTTTTAACTTTATTCTAACTTTATACAGAATCAACAAGCGTAATACGTGGATATATTAAAACAAACTTTCGAATGGCAAAAATTCAAAATAGGAAGGGGAATAATCTGTATAATAATAAAATTATCAAATATGCTTCTTGTATACGATTAGATAATACAGAGATCCAGATCAACATCCTCACATTAATTATTCTTCATCTTCCACTTGTGAGTTTCTACTACGAGGAAGAATAGAGTCCTGGGGATGGTTGTATCGAGGAGGGGTTTATCGTTTCGGACACGCGTAAAGTTTTCTGCTAAGGTTCACGGCTAAAAATCAAAGAGGGGAACATTCAATTAGGGCTTATCGGTTCTCGAGGCGAGTTTTTATCGCGTTTGATCGCCCTTTATTCGCGGTGGTACGCTTCGACCCTCGGTGGCCCGCGGCTTTTCCACCCTTATCTCCACGCTCGTGCCTCATTTGCGAACGAGAACCTCTTCCCACCACCACCTCTTCCGAGGATAAAAAGGCTGCTTCTGCCTTCCTTCTCGTTCTCCTTTTTCTTCCTCTTATCTCTTATCCCTCCCTTTCTTCCTTGAACGATAACTATAAATATCAACGTGTTTATAAAAATCGATTTATTTACACGAATTCTCGCGGCTGATTGAATTACGATCACTCACGCCATCGTTTACCAGTCTCTTTAATAGTCATAATTCACTGTTATTTACTCAGGATACCTTTGAATGCTCTATTGTTTAAGAGGGAGGATCTTAAGAGAGGGGAATGAGGCGTGTTGTGATACGGAGTGAGGCGTTAATCGCTTAAATTTAATTAACCCTTTGATTTTTATTCGAGCTTTTGTCTCGAGATCGGGGAAACGAAGGTGTTTAAAGATTGTTGATTTTGAATTTTTCAATGAAACTTTTAACGATATATTGAAATTAAGATAATTTAACAGTTATATAGTTGCAAGTTACGATTTTTTTGAAAGGAAGATACAATTTTGAATTCTAAGATTGAAATATATGAAGTATACGCGTGTAGAAAAATATAGAGTTTAAAAAAAAAAAAAAAAGAAAAAAAATGTTACATAAAATCGACGTTTTGATCAAAAGTACGGCAAGAATCCTTCCGTATCGTTTCTTCTTCTTAAATTTAAAAAAAAATCGAACATTATCGTATCGTCCCCTTTCTTCTATTTTCCCCTCCTATTTCTTTTCTAACAAAAGATACGGATACATGTATATATATATATTTCTATAGCCATAAAACAAAAATCGTTTTATTCTCGGCCATAAAACACGTCGACGAATCTTTTTACGAGAGAAATTTACGGGGGCATCCCGTATAAATAAATTAAAAAGGAACACGAGGGCGAACGCGACAACGGCTGAAAGTTTTTGGTCCCAGATACGATAGGATTTCCACCCGCGATACATAAGTAACCGCCTTAAACTCGATCTTAACGTTCACGGTTAGATTCTCTAGCCGTCTTCTAACTTCGACCACACGCTTTTCACAGGATGGGCTCCATTCGTACGGAAATAATGGTGGAAATTCGATAACGCCGCCGAGAAAATATTTTCGAACGGTGTTACGAGTTTTCTGTCTCTGATCGACTCTTCACCATCCAATCCCTACCACCTATCTTGGCTCGTATAACTTTCCTCATTTCCTTCGAATCGAAACAACTCGTGTTAACGCCTCGAAATAATTTCTGCATCGATTAACCGTTTGATTTTCTCGTTGAATTTATTTTATAAGGATTTTTTTTATTTTAATTATTTTAAACCGAGGAATAATTATCGAAGAATATTTGTTATTTGAAAATTTGAAAATTGTGATATTGCGTAGTTTGTAATCGTGGTTCGATAATTATATATTTTTTTTTAAATTTGTGTAAATTTTAGTTTAATTTTAAGTTTCAAGTTTTTTTCAAAAGGAACTTATTCCGACAACGTTAAAGGAGTCTCTAACAAGCTTTTCCAATAAAACATCCAATATTTAATTTTGATCTTGATACGAAATTAAAAATTGTTCTACAAAGTACTAAAAACTCTTGTAGTCTACACTGATATTGGATATTCAATCTAATGTTGTAGAAAGAAAATGAAATTGACAAGTAAATTTTATTATTTTTAAATTTATTATTTTTTAATCTGCGAGTATACAAATTTATAACAGAAAATACGATTAATTTTGTTGAGAGAATTAATCATAATTTTTTATTTTATATAAATTTAGATGTGAAATTTGAAAAACTTTGAGATGATTTTTTTTCTAACTAAATTTTCCAAATCATTTTCAATTCCTTTTATATAATCTAATAATTTTTTTTTTATTAAATGAAGAATTAATTATTACACGTTGTAATGTATATAATAATGATTTCAATTAAAACCAATTTGTCAAAAAGATCCACGAGTTCGCACTATATTTGACTTTTACAGAATTTTCTAATTTTTACATCGTTCCTCCATTTTTAAGATTCTTCTTTTTACTCCCTTAATTCGATTTATTTTCTTTATTTCGGTGGTTGAATAAAACAGGTGGATGCTTTTCGAGAGCTTGTAATCCTAAGGGTCTTTGGGAAATAGGCTTTTCCCTTCTCTATATTTCCTATCTATCTTTTTTCTCCGTCCACTTGGAAGAAGAGGGATTAAGAGTAGACTTACGCCAGTATCCTTTCCATTTCTGGGTCCTTTGGGACCATTATTAGCGACATTTATGTACTCGAGTTGAAAAAATTCACGAAAAATGGAAAAGTTTTCGCCAAATGTGTTTCGATTGACATCTGTGATCCCTTTTCCCTCTTTTTTCCGTTTAATTTTTAGAAGCTTCGTTTTAACAAACGAAAGAAACGACTAATTTATCGACTAATTTAAAACTAATTTCCTTATTACGTAGTCAACGTTTCTTAGCACGTTTATTTATAAAAAAAATATGCTTTAAAATCATTCAACTTCCAACAATTCATAATAATAATAATGACAAAGATCAAGACGGTAATTTCAGATGAGACAATTTTAACGTTCAATCAGATCCATGATTTTTCTTGCTTAAAATTCAGAACGTACAAATTCTCGCGTATCACGTGAATTACTTTACAATAAAAATTACTTTCTGCTGAAAATCGTAACGAATTTATATCGATGATGAATATTTAAGAGTCGAAGAGGAAAAAAAGGAAAAGTTTCATTCGAAATCAACCATACTGCTTACGTTTACGATTTACTTATTTTATTTATTACAATCGATCGTTGTTCGTTCTTTAATGAGAGCAAAAAACAGCTGAATATTAAATTTCTGGCCATTTTTCCCTATTGAACGAAAATCCTCTTACGGTTTTCACAGTCGGATATCACGTAAAGCGCGAACTCTTCATTACGCCATTGTTCGTCGTGTGGTCGCTTGTTTTTTTTTTCTTCCCCATCTCTTTTTTTTCACGTTTCCATCCCTCCCCCCTTTTCACCATTTCCCTTTGTCCTTCCATCTTTTACGCTGGCGAAATATCGTCGACCATCGTCGTTTTGAAAGTGAGGTTAGGATCGCGGTTGGAACGTTACGTTCCGAAATTTTCCAACTCCCAGACGAATTAAGGTTAATAATACGAATTGTTTTTTTCTTTTAATTCCGGCAAAAGAGAAAAGTTTACTATTTGATTAAAAAAAAAAAAACTGATCCACTCTTATAAATTGTATTTTTAAACGGATTTTCGAGCTGAAGTTCGGTATTTTTATTCGTAGTTCGTAGTGGTTATTCGAAAAAATTATTGAATGAAACGCCTCTTTCTTTTTAATTTAGAAAAGAATTTCATTTTCCAAACGATGAAACGGTGCGTATCGACAAATCCATATTTTATATTATCGCAAAACAAATATCTTTAAATATTATTCGATTCTCTATAAAATCAATATATACGTTTATTACGTTTTTAATTTTATTTCATTGTACAAATTCATTTGTATATTAATTATTATCTCGCTGATTTATTTCCTTTTCGTAAATAAAATTTGGATTATGTATATTCAGTTTAACAATTATCAATCCAAGAATAGCCGTAGTAAAAAGAGTAATAAAACTTCCAATTATAATTTACTCAATCCGATTTGTCCTCTTCCTCGATTGCCCTTCTTCCCCCATGAATTCATCAGAATCGATTGATTTTTTTTTTCGAATGGACGA
Source organism: Apis cerana (assembly GCF_029169275.1). Classification (NCBI taxonomy): domain Eukaryota; kingdom Metazoa; phylum Arthropoda; class Insecta; order Hymenoptera; family Apidae; genus Apis; species Apis cerana. Next base: position 6,184,452 of record NC_083859.1, on the reverse strand, counting down.
TACGTGGAAAACTCGTGGAAAAGCTCGTCGTTAATGGAGTAGGGTAAATAAATAAGACGAACTCTCGGATGGAACAATCTTCACTTGACGCCTCGCCCATCGAGTTCTTTGTTTGCTCTTCGTTTTTCCCTCTTCGATCGATCGAGTGGCTTCTTCAAGGATTTAACGATCTTGTCGTGCGGTGGAAAGGACTCGGCAAGCGTTAAAAGTCTCTCGAAACGTTGCGGCTTTGAACGAGGGTGGGGATGGATGCGTGAAAAAGGAATAGTGAGATGTGGAGTAAGACATGGGAGCACACAATAGGGTTGGGATACATTTTAGAATTTCGAGAAGCTCCAAGTTTCGTCGATAAACCAATGCGAAGGAAGAGAGAGAGAGGGGGTAGGAATGGAGGGAGGAATGGGAAGAGAGAGAGATTTAATTTTGGTTGAATTTTTTTTAATAATCTATTTTGAGTTGCCCAAAATTTATTTTGAGCAAAGTTAATTAGAAAATTCTGTAAATCTTTTAAGAATTTCAGATAACTATAATATATATTAAATTAAATATTATAATTTTTAACTTTAAGTTTTCCTATTTCACCATTTAATCTATCAAACAACATTTGAAATAATTATCGAAATAACGCATGTGTAAAGAGTTACAGTATATACACGTATGTATAGGTCATAACTGTTCGAAACGTGTCTGACAATAGACGATCCATTTTCCCTTACACATTTCGCATCTCTGTCCCGCTTCTTTGTTCGGGTCAATCATTCCCTTTCCTATATTTAGATGTATCCTCTTAATACATCGATGTATTATTTTGAAGACTGTTCCGAATAAAAGTGGCTTCAATTAATGAAAGCAACGTCACCAGCTTGTATTTCAAATCCTCCACCACGCGTTATCGTGTGTTTATGCACGCTTCGATGAATAACTTGTTCTCTCTTTGTATGCCGATATGGTGGTGGTTTTTTTTTACCCGATGAAATGTAATAATAAAGAAGAGAAGGAAAGAAGAGAGCTCGAAGATTACGTTTTCTTGTTTCCCATATAAATTCCACTTATTTAGGCTTATCAATGTCATAGGATATTTATTCAATGATTATTCGATTGATCCATTCGATTGTACGAATTCCGTTTTATCTATTTTTTCCTTCATATTTAACGAATTTAGTAATTTAGTCTTTTTCGCAATTTTTATATATATATATATTAATTTTATACTTGGCTTAAAAATTAACACCGTGTCTAAATTTAAGCAATTGATTAAACGATAGAAAGAGAGCGAAAATGATTTCGCAAGATTGAACAGAATTAAATATCATATCGATTGAATATCGTGATTCTATCCGTGATCTTAACGTAAAACACATGAGAAGCATAGAGGGAAATATCAAGGAGAAACTTTCCTTCGTTCAAAATTACTCTTTGGACGTATCGCCGCCCACGTCATGAACCCATTTCAAGGAATCTGGGAAGAGCGATGGTTGGTACATTCAGCAAATCTCGTTTCACTCGCGAAAGTCGGGAATAATAACAATATTCGTCTGGCAAAGAGGAAAACTCATAATTTCTCGCGCAAACCAGCAACCAATTACGTTAAAAGATCCGGGAACTACGAGTTTCTCCTCCACTTTGAAGGAAGGCGAGCGAAATAAGAGAGGGAAGAGGAAGAAGAAGGAGAAGGAGAAGAAGAGGAAGAAAAAGAAAGACGAAGGAATGAAAAAAAGGTCGTTGGAAAGAAAACTCCGGGACGATAACTATAGACCGGCTTGGTCATTATGAATTATCTATGCACGAGCTACGCCTGCGCTTCTACTGCGAGGAAAAGTAGATTCTCATTGACGAATCGACAGAATTGTGAATTTTTTCGATGTGGAATCGAGATATTTCTTTTTCCGAGATACGAATGTTTCGCAGAGTTATGAAAGTTGAGGGTGAATTTGATAGATAGGATGAGCTGAAAATTGGTTTTGCAAGGATTTTTCAGAGGCATGTGAGGGAGAAGCGATATTAGGAAAGCTTTAAATGTAGCAATTTTTATTCTTTGTCGTTCTTTTTTTTTTTCCGTTTGGATAGAATATTTTTAGGGATGATGTAATGAAAAGTGAGGTTAGGAAGCTTTTACGCGTTGAAATTTTTTTTTCTGTTTGGTTTTTAGAATTATGAAAAAGTGGAATTAGAAAGCTTTCAATGTAATAATTTTTCGTAATATTATTCTATTTGATATATTTTTTTTTAAATTTAATTTTAATTCTAAAGCAAAGAAGGAAAAGAGGAGGATATTTTTTAAAAAATACATTTTTTGTAAAAGTTTCTATGTTTCTAAGTTTCTATCTCTGTTATTAGAAATTTTCTTAATTAAAGAATGGAAATACTAAAAAAAAACCGTTGTCAAACATATTTCAATATTAAAATAATAAAAATACTGACAATTTTGATTTGTACATAGTAAAATAGATTATTTATTTTTTTTACTGATAGCTATTTAATTGTTCTTAATGATTTATTTTAAATTTATTTGTTATATCTTTGTTCTTTTTCTTTTTCGCATACCAATTTACATAAAATTCAATTTTAGCAATTTTATTTATGGCGATTGTAATATAACATTTCTGTTTCAATAGTTTTCTCCTCTGCATATGCAATAAATAATAAGCATATAAAATATATAAATATAAATACCTGTAGAATTCTTCTTTTACGTAAACTACATTTGCATAAAAATTACTTTATTTTTTGTTTAGAATAAAAATTATATCGAGCAGAAAGTTAATAAAACTTAATCAAAATTGTTAAAAAAAATCGATATGGTATCGTAGATTTTTAAAATATATATATTGTAAAATAATTTTTTTACCGATTATTTTATAAGCTGGATGATATAATTAGATAATTAAAATATATATACAAAGTTTTATACTGTAATGAAAGAAGAGATTAAAGTAAGAGTATTTTAATACCAGTTCCTTGTTGTTAACTTTGTAATTTAATAATTATTTTGTTATTATCTTTAGAACTTATCATATTATTACTTTCAAAGTTTACTTTAAATACACTGCTATGTTTAGAATTTTCATATATGTCTAGAATTTTGAAATTACATTAATATATAGAATTATATATATATATATAGAATTTTTAAATAATAATCATATTTAAAATCTATCTCTAAAATTTTTTAATTATTCAAATTAAATCTATTAAATTTTTATTTATTAAATATCTAAAAATCTATTAAATCTTTAAATTATTAAATATTATTATTTTTAGAATTTTTAGAATAGAATTTTATAAAATATTATAATCTTTTTTTATACTTTTTTTATAAAATTTCCAAATTATGCTACCACTATTAATAAAGTTCATGAACCGCAATTTTCAAAATTTCCTACAGTTCATGTATTATTTTATTACTATCTTTAAAATTTTTGAATTATCTTATTACGATTCGTGGAATTTGCAAACTTTCATTATCCATTAACTTTATAAATTTCCATGCCAAAATTTTTAATAATATTTTTACATTTGTTTCTGAACAATTTGTTCTTATATTAAATTTACTTTAATTATTTTTAAAATTTAATTTCCAATTATTATATTCTTATATTTAAAATAATATTTTTATTCTCAATTATAATAGTCCATAGTAATCATTAATTTCTTCGATTACATGTTAATTTTGTTTTAATTTAAGATCCAAAAGCAGTTTGTACACACTTTTTAAATCTTTAACTTTCAAAAATTCAAAATAATCTTAAAGCGATCTTTATTACTATTGTCATTAGTTTAACAAATAAATTTCATTCTCTAAAAAAGAAAGCAAACGCTTTATATATATATGCATATAGTATGAAATGTATTATTCATATGATAGAACATTTACATAAAATAGTTGTTCGTATAACAAAAATAAGAAACTACTATTGTAATGTCTTAATACAGAAACACGATCATTCCGACGTTGGTCGGACCAATTTTTCGGCAAAGGAAAGGGTGATTCGATAAAAGCAGTTTCGTAGATAAAAACGAGTTTCGCTGACGAATCGACGGGCATAAAACGAGGCGGACGAGCCAACAAAGACGGGACATTTATCGAAAGTTGTTAACACGGGACAACCGGGACGAAATTACTTTGCCTTGCTTCCATCGTGAAAAGTTAAACGTCGATCCACTTGATTCTCGATATTTTATGAATCATGGAACATAGTATCTTTTTTCGATATTGTCGAAACACAATTGAATCGTGAATTTGAAAATTTAAATTTTTCGAAAATTGAAATCGAAAATTTGGTAATTTTCTTTTAATCTTTGTGGAATGCTAATTTTGAAAGGATTATTTAACAATAAAATGAAGGAATGAATTAAAGATATATTTTTTTAAAGTGTTTTGTGGAAGTACAAGTAAAAATTGTTTAATAGAATTTATTTAAAAAAAATATATATATTTTAATTTTTAGTGATTTATTAATTAATTAAGAAATTATTAAAAATTGGTTATTTTATTTTTGATAATGTAACGAGATTTTTAATTGTGATTTATTAAATGAAAATCTCTTGATTACGCGATGTATATTAATTTTTATAGAATGTTTTAAAAAATTATTAAATTAATGGCGATACAAGTGAGAAAAATCATCGTTAAATAATTTTAAAAGTACTTTCGAGAAATTAAATTGGCATTGGAAATAAAAATAAAAATTTGAATTAATTACTGGGATTTATTGGAAAGAAAATATTTTATCTATATGATATGGAATTTTTTAGCATTTAAAAAACTCACTAAATTAATTGATAATGCATTTTTTTTGAAGATATAAATATAAAGAGAGTACATGGATTAATTAATAAAATTTATTGTAAAAAAATATCTCTTAATTATTACAATATGAATTTTTAAAAATCTTTTAATTACGTATTTTGTAATAAATTTTTTAAAAATTTTTAATGTAATTAAAGGATTATTAGATTGATAATAAAAACTTTTTTTGAAAGTTTAAATTTAAGTTAATTAATGAGATTTATAGAAAAAAAAGTCTTTTAATTATTACGAAAAGTTATAAAATTTTTTAATAAATTTAAAATATTATTAAATTAACAGAGACAAATCTTATTTTTGATATTGGAGATTAATTAAAATTCTTGATTATGCGTCACATTTAAGAATTTTATAAGAATTTTTTTATTTAAGAAAAATTTATATTATAACAAAAATAATATTTTTCTGATACTTTTATTGTATTTTATCATGTATTTTATTTTATTATGAAAATCGAAACATACAAATGTGATAAAATATATTATGGATATGTAGAAATAATAAGTATGAATTATAATTTAATTAAATATTTATATCTTTAAAATTGGGCAATTTAACATCATATTTCGTCTTTTGTAAATAGTTAATCAATAATAAAAGTGATAATATTCCATTAATTACACAATCGATTATTAAATTCCAATTACCCAAATCCAAGGATTAAATATAAACATAATCCTTCATCCCACAAAATCTAATTCACCTATATATCTTTTCCATTCATCGAAGAATATCAATCCATCTTAATCATGTGACTAACTCTCTATACTATATCAAAAATCTATCTTTACTTTCAATTTTCACTCTTCAAAAAAACAAGACCGTATTTTGCTCAAGTGTTTCAATTACCTAAACCAATTCAATTAAAAAAAAATAAGCAAATATAAAAATAAGCAACAAGCCTAATTCATTATTTGTCTTTATCTCTGCACATCCCACACTAATCACATGTATTAAAAGCCTATCTTTTAATTTTCACTTTTCAAAAAAACAAGAAAAAAGAAAAAATAATTACTTTCTATTTCCAAAAGTGCTAGAATGAAAATAAGAAATATATACTAGATATTAAAGTGGTACAACGTGATAAAAATCGTCTGGATGTTCTGGATAAAGTGCACGAGGCAACACGTTCGTGCATGTGAAATGGTTGATGATAGTGGTAGTGGTTGCCGGTGTGGCGACGGTGCATCGATTCGAAAACGTTCGAAAAACTTTTCTTCGAGAACTTCTACCGCGTAACTTACTACTTACCTTGGCAGCGATCGCCCGGACAGTCCTCAACTTCCCACAGTCGTTTCGTCGGGCATATCGGCTCGTCGACGCGGAACAAACTTTTTCCAGTTACTTCTCGAATCGCTCGAGTCCAACCGTTAGATTATTCTTCGTTTTCCTTTTTACTAGTCAGCGATCTTGCGAAAAGTCGAATCAGGACCTTTTATTATCCGTCTTTTCCGTCCTTCCTTTGTCTTTGGACGGAAATCTTTGGAGAATTCGGAATTATTTGAAAAATTCTCTTCTCAGATAGAACATTCCGTTTCTAAATACGAAAACATTTCTCGTTTTTTGTTTCTCATCTATGTTTTTCGCGATATTCGGATTTTTTCGTCCCTTTCAATATACAGTCGATCAACAATCTACCTTGCAACGACTTCGCCCTTCGCCACCTCCTCTCAGATGCGATCGAGGAGCCCGGAGCCTGTTTGTCGTTTACATTGATCCACGAACACGACCCTGTCATCTGTTACTCATCTCGCGACGTCAAGCGGTCGATTCAATCGGAGAGATCCATCCCCAAACAATCATCTACTTCACCAAACTCGTATTTCTCGTTAATATACACGAGCCACACTGTAAAAGATGCGAAATTTCTTGAAGAATCATTTCCGTATGTCCGTGCAAGTGGGGAGAGCCAGGGAGAGACGGGGAGATCCGGGGAGAGCCAAGGGAGATCCAACGTAGTTTCCTCGTTAAAAAACTGATTTCAGAAGCTTGCCACGTTGTTGCACGCTGCTCGCAGCATCCTCTGCCAATGATGGTCGCATGTTCGACCCACGATGAAGCTTTTATTCTCGCGTTTTCGCGGGGGAAATTCGACGATCGGTTGAATCCAATCAGTTGATCTTATCGCGAACCCGATATCGACGCGATTCTATAGGTCGAATGGAATTGTATTTTCGCTACGACTGAACGGCGTTCGTCGAGTGCCGTGGAAACTGTCTGCCGTCCATGAACAGCGTCGCCGGCACGGACGCACCCCGTAGAAGAGTGCACAACGCGCAAACGTAGTCGAAATGGGATATCGTGCGTCGGCGCAGCCTCGTGCGGTCCGTTCGCCGCATGAAGGAACTCCGCAGCCCCGTTCCAACTTACCTCTCCTGCCACTTCCATCCCTCTAATATCATCCCCCACTATCATCACGATTTCTCCGGATAGATTGTCTTCTGCGGGCAATGGGTCGTCGAAGGCCGAGGCCACGAGTCTTGGTTCTTCCGTTTAAGGGTTTTTGGAGGTTAGGTTCGGATTTCAGCGATTGTGTATCGTATGGAGATTTTAATAGGTGAAATTCGTTAAAAGTTTGGTTTAAAAAGTTGGTAATAAAATTTCATCAGTTGATATAACAATAATAATAATAATAATAATAATGTTATTCTTACTTTTATTCGGAGATATCTTAATAACGAGTTGTTTTCGATTTCAGAGATTCAATCTTTTTGACTTAGTATCTTTTTAAGAAATTTAGATCATTATTATTGTTCATATTTGTTTAGAGTTTGAAAAAAAATTTCATATAATGTGTGTGTTTTTAACTTATTTAATTAGCAAAATGTAATAGTAATCAGAAAATATTCTATATAGGAAAACATTCATGTTTTCAAAAAGTTTGCATACTCAACAATAATTTATCCGCCAACTCTTTACTTTTTACTTTTCTAGCAACTAATTGATCATGATCCGCACGGAATTCAAAGTTTCAAAGTGTAAAGTTCTAACGAAGATCTAAATTAGATTTGTGAAAGGAACTTTAGTAAACGTCGAAAAATCTATAAAAAAAAGAATCTCGAAAATAATTGACCTTACTTGCGCAAACTTCCATTTCTTGCGATAATTCTTTAAGAAGTTTTCTCTACATTTTTCACTTATTTTCTATTTAAGTTCACATTCTCAAATGTTATTTTACCTTATTATAAATTATAAATTACTTATTATCTTTCTTATCAAATTTTATATATCAACGATCGTGACAAATATCTTATTTGCCCTGTTAAAAAATAAAGAGATAATAACAAAATCGATGACAATCGCTGTTGTATTAAACTGGAAGAAGAGAGTTGAAGAATTAATTGTTGAAAAAATGGGGCGAACGAAAAAAGTTTCCGCCGAAATATAACGTCCTGTAATACAAGGTAATTCTCTATTTTCCTCTTTTTCTCTCCGTTCCAAGTGCCTACATGGTGTTTTTTCCTTTTCTTTCTTTTTTTTTCCTTTTTTTTTATTTTTTTTTTCTTCTCAACGAAGCTAGGCGTTGGAATTTCAAAGAACTCGTCTTTGTACCTTCGACGATTGTGGTCCCTTTATTTTCTATCCCTTTCATGCTCTCCACCCTTTCAAATTTTTTTCCGGAGGGGGAGTAAGGATGGGAAGAGGGGAAAAGAGAAAGATAGAAGAAAGGAAAACGAAAATCACCTTTTCCGTTCCCTGTTTGCGTAACAGACGTCGCGTCAATCTTCCCGATAGAATCATAATTTTCGCGCCGCATCTCTCTTCACTGGCAAATTCCCTCCATTCAACAACCATGAATTTCAACAATTCCAACCACTTTTGCGATTTTGTTTGTTACAAATTCCATTTCGGCCTATTCTTTTCCCCAATTCTTTTTCGAACGAGATACATTGTTTTTGTATCATAAATTGAAGGCTCCTTGAAGGAAACATTTGTAAATGCCAAAAGATAAATTTTTCAGAAAAAAGAAGAGATTTGCCTGATTTTAAGTTATTTGATTTTTTTTTTTGATCATAAAATATTTTTGTATTAATATTATAGAAATTCAAGAAGAAATTATATCTAATATTTGTAATATAAATAATAATTGTAATATAAATCTTGTATGTGTCTTTTAATTGTTGGATTTGTGTATCTTTTAATATTTCTTTAAAAGAGATATCTTTGTTCAGAAAAATGAAACATTCTTGTTCGGTAAGTAGCCTAAGACTTTTTACGTATCACTCGTTCATTAAGCCTCTCGAATATTGTGTGGATATACGTACTTATGTGTACAGCGATAGTAGAATATCCTCTTGAAACGGTGGACCGCTTTCTCTGAAAGCTTATGCTTATTTTCCTCGACAGAGTTACTGTATGCTCGTCCTAAAGATGCACTAATACCTAATTCCTTCGAAGAAGAGTTTCGTAGTTGGCGTTAAAGCGACTCCACCCGGGGCTATGTCTCCTCCAAAGCAGTCTTTAATAGCCGAAAAAGACGACGTTGTCTAACGAAAGTTCGTGATATTCGCTGATTCGTCTGCAATTCTCGAGACATCGTTTCAAAATCTTTTTTTTTTCTTTTTCTTTCTTTCCTTGGAAAATAGGAAAGTTTATTCGAATCGAGACTTTCCACTGACCACTTTCTTGGTACTTAACCTCTTAAAAGTTCGTTAAATTTGATGAAAGTATGTTAAAAAAAGAAAAAAAAATTTTCTTCTCAAAAAATTATATTTCGATTATCTTTACCTTATCTTTTTAAAAATAAATTTATGGATTTATAAATTTTAAAAAGTGATATATATATATCTTTTTTTAATATATTTTTTTTATATAATATGCTTTTTATTTCTAATTATCTATTATCTTTTCTATCTTCTTGCTTAGTTATATTAAAACACGAAATGCACAACCTAAAAATTATATTATAATGTTATAAAAGTATACTTTTAGATTGGAAAAAAATATTCGATCGTAAAAATTGACAAAGCCCATAATATTATAATTTTAAATAAACTCCAATGAAATATTAGTTACCTGTCATTAGCAATCTAATTCGATAAAAACATAAAGCAGCAGTTATAAAAAAATTTCTGATAATGGATATTTCATCGTTCGAAGGAAATGAAAGCGATGTATTTAAAAGCGTAAACGAGAGTCTAACCTCGATCTTTCGGCGCGCTAAATTCCCTCCGATCGATCGTTTTCACGCCTCCATTATATTTCCTCTCGAAAGAAGACTTCATTTTTCACCCTATCTATCTACTTTTTTGCCCATCCTTTATCTATTCCGCGAGTCGTCCCAGACGGAAACAACTTCTCTCCCCGTTTGACAACCACCATCAACCGGAAGACGATGGTATTTTTTCGAAAATACCGCGCACATCTATCGCATTTATCGCGTAGCAGGAATTTCCGCCGATTTTCTTTACCGGCGAGATTAAAGCATAAACCAAATTACACGGAATGCTTTGTTAAGATTGTCACTTTCTTGTAAGCTCGATTCAGGTCGTGAATTGTACGAAAAAAGAATTTTATAAAAATCTTTTCTATTTATTTAATTCGATTACTTTTTGTGACTGAGTTTTTTTACAGTTTTTACATAATTTTTTGTCATCTTAAATGTTTAAAGACGTTTATCAGTGCTTCTCGATAAGTGAAAAATTTAGAAAAGAAATAAGTCATTATAAATTGTATTTTTATATCTTCTTTTTTTTAAATAAAATTTTTAAAAAATTATACGCCAGATGATTTTCATTATAAAGTTGTTTAAATTACGTTTCTCGATATTTATAATATTATCATAAAATTAATATATTAAAAAAAATTAATATTTATTCCTATTATTGAAATTGTCAAGAACTTCTTTAATCCTTTCCCATTTTCCAAATCGCGAAATTTCCAGTATTTTAGTATTTTTAAAAATATATTCGATATTTTTCTCTTTAAATTTCGTTCGGGCACCGCGTTATCCACGAAAAGCAATCCCAAATCAGAATTGGTTCCGACGTAAGGATGGATCATGAATAAAATGAGGAGGAATTCGACTTACCGGATGTTGCAGAAGCGCAGAAACGTGGCTGAGGCTCGTTATGGTCACCTGTCGCATCGGAATATATATTTAACGGTACGCACGAATGCGCGCACCTTTGCGATCACTTCTTCTTGCATCAGGTTGAAGCACATTGCGATCAACGCCATACCTAAAAATTATCCCTATATTAATATAGAATGAAACGAGTAATAAAATTACGAGTACCATAATTTTAATGCTTCACTCGTATATAGAAAGGTAAAAATTAGCTTCCAAGAAATTCGAAAATTAATACGATTTCTTTATCCTCTATAAAAGTGATCACCAATACGTCGATCAATTATAATATTCAATTGGAAATTTCATTTTTATTTCATATTATTTATTCACTTCAAACTTGATTCACTTTGAAAGGGAAGCCTAAAAACGTTTATTCTCCTCTTTTGACTTATTTTGATTGATTGCTGGTTTTATAAAATTACCATCTGACCACTTATCGCACAATTTCAGAAGAAACACCCCGATATTCGTGATGCACACATTCGACAACACTAGAATGTCATAAAATAGCCGTCAATTCTATGCGCTACTGGAAAAAGCGCCGCTTCAAAGGATTCGAGGCGTCGTCGCATAAACGTCAATCAAAAAAAATCGAATTTCCCTTTCCTCTCGACCACGGTACGAGGTAAACCTCGACAGGTGAAGAGAGAGAGAGAAAGATACCGGGCCGGTTGTCAAACTTTTGTCTCGACACGTACGAAGTGGCGCACGGTTAAAAAGCGATCGATCCTCCTGACCCTTGACACGCTTCGCGACACTTTAGAACCCCCGATTCATTAACCACGGCGGAAGTGCGCACCACGCTCGTGTTATCATTCCAACAACTGAGGAATTTTATAGAAATTGGAGATAAAATAAAAATAATTTCGAGAATTTTTGAGAATCGAGAGTTTAATCTCTCAAACATCCTGAGAATTTTTATTTTTATTTATTATTGTTATTTTTTTTAATAAGAAATATTTCTTTTGAATAATTATAAGTAAATAATTATAATAACTAAAAAGTTGAATTTTGAAATTAAAGAAATTTTTTTTTTATATATATTTTGAATTCATGTGAATTTCGATTGGAAATATATAACTGAACAATGTCGAAATTTTACTTCTCTTCATTTCATAGTTGAAAATTTTTTTTCATTATGAATTTTTATATAAATAATTGAGAATACTCGATAATTTTATCCGATCGAATAATTCGAACTAAAAATTGAAATAATTTCTCAGGAATTTCTCATTGTTAATTTTTATTACAATTTCTTTTACTTTCTTTACTTTATTGTAAACTTAGAAAAATTAAAAAAAATCATAAATTCTTCTAATTTCTAGAATCGAAACTAAAGAATTCACTCTTCTTAATTCTCAGACAAATTTTAGAATAGCTTTAGATTTTTTTCAAAATATTATTCGATATATGAAATATATCAAATTTACACGGTATCACAAAATACATGCGTATAGAAATTTAATCGTTGAATAGTTATTGTTTGAAGTGGATATTTCGTACAGTTGGACGAATTAAAGCTGTCGAGCTCTTTGAAAACGATCAAGTCTGGGCACGCAACATCGTGTTCCATCGGAAATCCACGGCGATCCAATTGTCGCTCTGCCAAAGAAACAATTACGATCTCGGTTTCGGTGTTCGTCCACTGAAAATTCGGCTCGTACACGTGTATCCGTGTTTCGTGCATCGATAAATTTTGATCTTCACCGATTTTTTATTTTATCTCCTTTCTTTTTCCACCAAGTTTTTAGTTTTAATACGATTAAAAGAATAGGATATAAATAAAGATACTATAATATCCATGAATATTTTGCGCTTCTTTGCACATATCGTACGCCTTCTATAAATTTTTGTATTGTTTGAATTTTGTATAAATTCTCTGTACTCGCAGTCTAACGATAAATTAATTAATAAACAAATAATTATTCGATCGATTTTTCGATTAAAAATTTGATTAAACAAAAAAAGATCCTTCAATTAACTTGTGAATCATTTTCATTGGACTGTGACTTAACACTGATTATCTCTGTATATCTCTTAATTTATAGACCTAAATCATCACGAGCTAATATAAAACAGAATAGAAATTTACGGGATGGAATAAAATTAATCAACGAGTTTCAACAATGGTACAAACGAAAAACAAATGGCAAATTGCTAGAAGCATTCTATGGTCATAAAATCATGAAAAAAAGAGTAAATAAAAAAAGGATAGCGCATCTAATGAAATACGAATGGAAATATGAATGTCGTAAATAAAAATAAAAATTATATATCCGGAGAATAAAAGGATCGGCAAAAAAGAAAATGAAAAGCGATAAAAAATCATTACGATCTATCAATCACATCGAGAAATCAAAGATCAATTTCTATTTTCAACGTGATCGAGCCTGACACAATGATAAATCATGGGAACAACGAGGGCACTGTCGGAATCATGGATCCGAAATTCGATGATCGGTTGTAACGCGTTTATTTATAGAGAGTAGGAAAATAGAAACACGATTTCTTCGAGGTTTGGGACTTCGTTGTCGCGTCCACGATATAATCACGAATTATTAATTAACTCCAGTCAAGATTTTCGCGATAGGATTTCGGCACGATTTAACCACCTAATATACAAGGTTTTGCACGAGATACCCTCGACGCGTGTTAAGGATCTGTGCACATGGGATGCTTTAAGTGGCAGGGGAAGGGGAGTGATTCTTTCGTGGGGGGAAAAATAGGTCGAATGCGTGGAGCAGAATTTTTGCGGATAAGGCCTTATTTTCGAGAACGATTATTTTTTTTGGGGAGGAGAGGGAATTTAATTATTTATTTATTTTGAAAATTTTATGGGAAAGAAAGATTATCTCGAGGATTATTTTTGATATTTAAAAAAAATTTTAAATGCGACGGGTGTTGTTAAGGGCTCGCGTGGAGAAAATAGCCTATTGTGGGTGATGCGCAAGAGTGGTTCGCTTTAAGTGGTAGAAAAAGGGGTGATTCTTCGTGAGAAAATAGGTCGGATGTGTGGAATGGAATTTTTGCGCATGAGGCCTTATTTCTCGGAGAAATTACTTCGAAAATTTTTATTTTTTTTTTGTAGAGGAGGCAAAAAATTTTAATATTCGCAAAATTAGAAACATAATATTGTTCTTAATTACTCGTATGATACGAAAATATGGAATGAAATTTTTACGGATAAATAATTAAAAAAAAAAAAAAAAGAAAAATTACTTCGTAAGCTTAATGAGTGCATTTCATTAAAAATCAGAGAGGAAGAAAGAGAGAGAAAAACGAAGGCTGAAAAATGGATCTCTGTAGGGAATTTGAAACATTAAACGTCAAATCCGATAAAACTGTAAGATCAGTCGCCACTCACCAAGCATTAGATACATGGAGCAGAAGATGAAGGATAAATCGAGACCCTGGGCCGCGTAGATTTTGTCACCTGGCACGATGTCGCCGAAACCTATGGTCGACAAGGAGACGAAGCAGAAATAAGAACCGTCCAACATATTCCAGTCTTCCCATTCGGAGAATAAAATGGCTCCGCCCCAAATATACCTGAAACGTTTCTCGAAGAAATGACACGGTCATTCCTGATATGACGCGAGATTCTCCTTATTTCAAAAATTGATAAATAAAAAGGTTACGAGATTATCTTTTATTTATTAATCTTTTTTTGTGACACAGAAACGTCTATTTCTATTGAAATAGTATTTATAATTTTAATTAAAAAATATCAATCACGGATAAAAATTACAATTAAAAGTCTATTGTGAAAACGACAATGAAATTTTCTTTTTAAAGAGTATTAAAAATAACGTGAAATGAAAGTTTCAAAAATAAATTGTTCTCCAGATTTGTAATTTGATCCATATTTAAAAATAACAGTTAAAAATAATAAATGGTTCATTCACGATTTCTATATTCAATTTTCCTTATGATAAGTTTTCTTCTCTGTGAATGAATTTTCATTTCCAATACTGTCGGTTGTTTATTTTTAAGTAAAAGAAAAAAAAACAAGAAATAAACTTTCGTTTCATTGGATGATATTTCCGTGTAAAAACTTAAGAAACATTATATAATATGTCAAATATAGAGAGTGACTTCGTGTATTGATTCTCGCTGTATTTAAATTATTTCTGATAATTCGACGATAAAACACGATTTATTGGTTTTCGAACAAAAGTTCATTAATTTCGAATTTATTATATTTTATACATATATATGTATAACCGTAGAACCATAATTCATACACTTGAATTATTTCATGATCGAACGATCGAAATTATTATGAATAAAATACTAATGAATTTATATTCTACACGCGAATGTTTCTTATGAACAAAAATAAAATAAATTACAATGTAAATAAAAAAAAAAATAAAAATATTTTTATCGAAAAATATAATTTTCATATTAAAATTTAATCTAAATTTTAAAAGATGTAAAATTTATGAAGAATTATTTACAGAACACGTAATAACGGAAAATTTTTATATTTCAAAGTATATAACGTAACGTACCATATAATTATAATTTAATAGAAAATAATGACACTCACCCGACCATTATGGCGATGCAGAGCGTCAAAGGCACTGTAACACGTTGTGGATCGTAACTCTCGTCATCTTCTTTCGATTCATCATTCTCTATCGAAACTTCCTTATCTACACTAATCGAGTCAATCTCCTTTCCATGCATGTCAACCATCTATTGACAAAAACTTCGTAATTTATCGTAAAATTTTATAATGGAAAATGCAACTTGTGTAATAATTTTTAAATTAATTTTTTGAATATTTTTATAATTATTCTTTATCCTGAAATTCGAGTTAAAAAAACTCTATATATTGACTTTAATTTATTTTAGATAATTAAATTATTTGAAGATATAATTTTTAAAAATTTTTTATGATATAGGAAATACTTTTTTTCAAAATAAATATAAATCTTTTGATAAACAGGAAAACATCTTGTAATAGATTGTAAATTAAATTCAATGAAATTTTAAAAAACTTACTTGCCAATGATTTCTCCTTATATCGACACCATTTTGCAAACTTCCTCTTGATGCTATTTCTATTGGTCTTCTGCGACATCTTTAAAAGAAAAAGAATTAATTATAAAAAATAATAAGATCATTCAAAATGTAAAAAAAAAAAGAATTTCTGTTTCAAATTTTATTAATTGTTAAATATTGTAAAAACAATAGTTTTAACTTCGTCATCTTTCCGTAACCATCTACGACAAATAGAAATGGGCGAAATAGGAAGAGAGCTTACTTGCACAGGCAGCAGCGAGCATAGGTCCATTTGAAGCTCTTTGCGAGAATGTCACCGATGTTGCTTAGATAGAGCAAGAAAAGTGGCAGGCCTATTATGGCATATACTATGGTCACTACTTTGCCCCATTTCGTCTTTGGACAAATGTTTCCGTAACCTGTGAACCGAATCAGTTCCCATTTTCTTCATTTCTTTCTCTCTACAAAAAAGAGCTTACAATATCTAGTGAATTTTTTTTTATTTTTTATCTTACACATTTTACGCTTTCCGTAAAAATATTTAAATAACGAATGAGATGAACGTTAATTTTTCTTACAAACAAGAATTTTAACATCAAGAAGATATTCCTTTTCTACAAAATAAATTTTCTCTCATTCGCGATCGTGAAAAATTCGTTGTCACTGTCATCAATCTATAATAAAAAAAAAAAATTCAACTTCAAAGCATTAATCTGGCCTTTCTAGAAGAAGATCCTATTCCTAAAAATCAAAAACAAATAAAAAAAAAAAGAGATTCAATGTGAAAACAAACTTTCTCTCATCCACAGTTCGGAAAAATTTTTCTACCATCGTCATCCCCGTCAAGCATTTTAATTAAAATCCCCCTGCATCAGCGGTCATCAGTCACTGGGGTAAAGTTGAACGACTATGAAAAGAAAGGAATGCCTGATCGAGCATGTTCTCGCGAGGGCACGATATTAATTACTTAATCAACTATAAGTTTACGTCGACCGTTCGACACCCGCCGCGCATCGCATAAAAAGATCGGCAAGAGGGAGGAAAATTCATCGGCTCGGTTGAAAAGTTGGGAACGATATTGTCCGAGATATTACTCGATCGAGTTTTTTTTTTTTTCTTTTTTCTCCAAGAGTAACTGCACGATCGTTCCAGGAGTGTTGTTCTATCGAATTATGGATCGTATTCGAGGGGTTTACGAAGGCGGAAAGGAGCGTGAATATCGAGGACCGGCTGTTAAAATTGTTTACCGCCCTTTCTCGCGCCGGGTTCCGGCGACTGCCGGATTTCTGCTTCCGCTTTTCAAACTTGCTCGAATAACTCATTCTTCGTGGAACAATAGTCTCGAAGAGGCTGAATTTTTCTGGTGAACGCTGTTAAGCTTTTGCTTCCTACTCCCTTTTGTAAATCTGTATATAACCCGAGTTAAGATGAGAATAATAAATGTGAGATTTAGGAAACTAATATATCTATATCTATTAAAATAATCGAGAAACGACTAGTTCGTTCGTTAATTGATTTTATATACATGGGATATACAGCGATAAAAAAATGCAAAAAAAAAAAAAAAAAAGAAAAAATAGGTTCGTTCTACAAGATAGGAGTCTCTTGAAAGAATACTTTTTCGAAAAAATCGTTTGAATTTAAATCAACGGTCCACCGCGTACTCAAGCTCGGATATCGGAAACCCGAAAGCCTCTGATGGCTCGTACGATGTTAAACAAATCATCGTGCCGTGAATTGTCGATAAATTATAATAAAGCGGTTCGGAACATAAATAATCCAGAGGCCTGGAAATTCCGGCTTTATTGGCCTTTCCTGCGCTTTCGATATTTCCATTTCTACGCACACGTTTCGCACTAATATGACATACTAAACGACAGAAAGATAGATAAAAAAAAAGAAGAAAAAACAAGGAAAGGAAAAGAGAATTGAGAGAAAATCGTGGAATAGAAAAAAGAGGGAGAAAAAAGAAATGGATATATAAAAAAAGGAAAAAAAAAGACGCGGCGAAATATATTCTGTCGAAGCTTTGTTAATAGAGGCAATCCAATGGTAGTTGGAAAAATTTAAAGGAACAAGAAAGGAAGAAAGAATGGAAACTGTCGACAACGCATCACTTATTCAGTGTTCACCGATTTTTAAATCGTATATTCGCATCGACGAGCTTTCCGCCTATTCTTCTTCATTTTTATTTTTTTTCGATTTCGACGGACTTCCATAAAACAAGGATATTTAATACTTATGAATGTGACACTGTTTCAGCCATTCTTATTATTCATCGATTCAATTTTATGACGTTTCGTCATATTGATTTTCACAGGTTCTCAAAAGTTTCTTGATAAAGATACTTAAAGAAACTATATATTTTTTTTACTTAGAAATACGATACTCTCCTGGAAAATATGAGTATTCTCTTTTGTAAAATATTTAAAGTTTTTACATTTGGAGAGATTAATGATTTTGTTCGTGTTATTTCTGCTTGGTTTGTAAGTTAGTTTTTCGATTTATTACGAACGAGAGGAAGAAAAAACATAATAAAAAAATAATAGGAACATAATGTGTGCTCGTTTCTGATCTTTTTTATGCTCATAAACATTCGAAGTAATTAATTTTCAAATTAATTTAAACGCCGTACTCGTAATCAATAGGATTGAAAGGGGGGAATGAACACGGAAGATCGGTTTCTCGTCATGCATGCATGAACGAGAATCGAGAGAACGCGAAAGTTCACGTGAATTATTAATAAATTGCTAGGCAAATAAAGTGGTCCGTCCACGAATTATCGGGGATACCGCTATTAATCTAGATAATTGATTGGTCGGTCCACAGCGAAATTATCAGTTCGTAGTGTAACGATCTCGTGTCCCATCGGCCTACCAAGACACATCGGTTCCAGGTATTTTCCGTTAATCGCCAATAATTCCTTGGCGTCGCGTTACACTGCCACTAATGTCCCCGATCCGTCAATGATCGCCACGCCACGTTGATTACGCGGATCTTCGATGATTTATGTGCTATCGGTCCACGATACTTCCGACTATCTCTTTGCGACACGATCCCCTAATTCGAATTTCATTTTTGACTAATGGAATTCATCGGGATGCGCGAGAGAACGAATTTCTTGTATTTCTTGCGAGGAGAAAGGGGATCAATTATATCGCTCAATTATATACGTTTATTAAATATTTTATTGATCGATTATATATGCGAAACTTACGTATCAAATATTCGATTATAATTGAACTATTCAATAATTTCATGCAGATATTCGACCACGATAAATTATTCGTATATCCAACTTCTCCAATGTAATATGATATTCTCACATAATCCAATTTTAAGTACATCCAAGTTCAATTATCCATCTATTCAAATAATATTAATAGTCAATCATTCCTATAAAATACCTGGTACTTTTAAAATCATAGGATATTCCATCCTTTGGAATAAAACGACAAATCCTCTTAGATCCTTCCCGAATATTTCCAAAGTCAAGAAGAAAATTAAAATTCTATTATAGTTCCCTCAAGAGATAATAACAATTTTGAGCATCACTCTCCATAGTCTTATTCCTCGAACTATTATCACCTTACGCCAATTTCTTCCCCTTCAACGATCAAATTCGCGCAGCTTCGAATTTTCTCGCGTCCCAAAAGCGGTTACCATTAAGCTACGGTCGGCTCGCGAATCGATCTGCCTGTCGACTAGCCGACCCTTTTAGGCTGATGCTGCTGGCCTGTAATCACGGTTGAGATAAAGTGGATAGCAGGGGGTGTCTCGTCTCGAATCCAGAAGAGGGTGATAGCACATGGGAGGGAGGGAGCCCCGGAATTAATTAAAAGGTGGCGTACGCGCGCGCGCGCGCCTACACCTGCATTCTTCTATCCGTGCTAAAAATTCGCGTCGTTAATTCCCTCTATCCGCCAACGACCCTCGATTTACTTTGTCTAAAAAAAGAAATATCACGGATGACGTTACGCGTGGAAAAAGAAGCGAAGATGGCCGATTACGGCGAGCTTTCAACGTACGATTTTTCTTCACGAAATAAATCATATAACTACTTCTACTATTATTGATGAGGATTAAATGGCTATTATAAAGAGATTTTAACGTCTAAATAGGTTTTATGTTTTATAAGAATACGCATAAAGAGAGGAGAAGTCGAATAACTCGTACGTTTATAAATTAGAAATCGTATAATATCAAGAGAAACAAATATTTTTTTATTGAATAAACTAGATCTATTGAATCTTTGAAATTTGTGTGTTTTTATATTGAAATTTGAAGAAACAATTAATTCCTGAAAGAAAATTTTCTACGAAATTTAACATATAAATTACGTGAAAACAACATGTTACGGATTTATCCTATAAATCGTAAATCTAGGGATCCCTAGCGATATTGTACGAGTTTGCACAGGTTTCTTCTATCATCTACCAGAATTTTTCCGCTCAAGAATGATTTATACGTTGGATAAAGGCGCGTTCGTTATCGATATCGCTGTTTCTTTCGATTTCGATCTCTCTGTCCCACTTTCCTATGCGATACACGGAATTTATTACGTTTTTGCTATTCCAGCCCCATTTCCATCGTCCACGTTTCATCTTGCTTAGCTTGCGGAAACGTACAGACAGCTTATTAGAGGTTCAGTGATTTAAGATCGCGTCGTATCGGTTCTGGATGTTGTTTATATGTTGAACGGTGAGAGGATCATCGGAATTTGAGATTGTTCCAAGGTTTTTGCTCGTGGATTTTCGAACGTATCGGACAGGCTGTCGTTGGGTCGGCCTAAACACGTCCTTCGGAAACGCGGTCAACGATGAATCGGAAATTAATTGACTCATATTCGAGGCAAGATCATCGAGCGAAGGCCGAACGAAGAGTCGATTTCCGTCACATAGGTGACGCGAAAGATATTTTGTTGCCTAAATATTCCTCTAAGATCTGAATTTAAATATCGTTCGGAAAAAAAATGAAAAATGAAGACGTCTTGTCGAAGTGAGAATATTTCTCTCAAAATGATATTTCGAAAGGGAAGATGTTTCTTTTCAGAAAAATGAAAATTCTTTTCGAAAAGTCTCTCTTCCATTCTTGTCGCAAGAAGGAAACAAATATAAAAGAGACTTTTATATTTATTCCAAAGAAGAAACGCGAAGAAAATTTTTATTTCGCGGAGAAAGGGGATCAAATGAAAACTCTTTCGCTAAAAAAAATTGAAATTAAAGAATTTAAAAAACGTTTATTTAGAAAGAAATTATTTATTTTGAAAAAGAAGCGCGAAATCCTTTTGTACTAAATAAATATATATAAGAGCTTTTAAAGAAATTTTAAAATTTATCTTTTTACTTCAAAATCGACGAAGAAACCAAAGAGAAAGGAAAAAAATATATCTTTCACTTATATTAAAACGAAAAAGCCAAAAGGAATCATTTATTTCAAAAGAAAAACTGTAAAATCGTGTATTTCCTTTATATTTAAACAATTATTTCTCCCCTCTGAATTAAAAAAAATTATCTCTTTACTTATTATAATACCACTCGTACAAATAAAAGTGAGATAAGTATGTTTCATCGATGGAACGATTTGATTTATACGCGCTTGAGACGGTCAACGATCGGTGATTTTGGGATATTTTTAACGACGACCATCTTTCTCTCTCTCTCTCCTCTTTCTCGACTAAGAGGGTTTCAGTTAAGATAATAGTAGGATGAAAGTTTAACGGTTTAAAGGAGAGGACTGTGTGTACCCAAATGATCGAACGACGCGCAATTTCTGTAACGAGGGACAAACTTGCAGTTAAACTCAAGACCAAGTCCCTCGTGTAAACCAGTCCGTCTCGTTATCGAGTTCATCCTTTAAACTCGCCCGACAATTGGCGCCGAATACCCTTTTTCGTATAATTAATCGCATAGCTAAAACGGATCTTGCCACTTTTATTTTAGTATTCCTGTTTCGATCGTACTCCAACAAACGATTATGATCTCTAGTAGAACGTTTTTTTCAGACATGAAGTGAGATATGTTTTATATCGCCGTTTGAGAACGGAAAAGAACTTGAAAAAGTTGCATGAAACGTTAAATATGAATTTATGGATGGATATATGAATATAATTGGGTTACTTTAATTTTTAACATTAATACATAATTGATATAATGTATGTATATACTTATTTCGTCTCGATATCGATTTAAAAATTCTGAGAAATTTAAAATTTATGATAGCATTTTTATATTCGGATAAAAAATGGTAAAATTATAGATAAAAATGAAAATATAAATGGTTAAATTCTATTCAATTTCAATTTGCATATTAATGATTCTATTCTTCTAAAATATACATGTAAGATTAAAATATGAAATTAAAGTTAAAATAAAATTAGATACAAAAATAAAATCGTGTAATATTAAATTTCCTATATATGATATATGATGTATGATAAAATAGATGTAAAAATCATTTAACTGATCACACGATATTTGCATCTATTTATCCATTTTCAAGAATAATTCTTGAGAATCGTTTTACTTCGAATGTATCAATCTTAATCTTTTTTTTTTAAATTTGCATACACGCAATTCTATTATAAATTCCAATTAAATAATAACAAATTAAAATTTAATTTTTAAAGAAACACATGTTTCTGTAAAAATTTTTACTGACTTTAATAAAAGAATTCCTGGATTGGACGTTTTATCTGGACCCGAGAAATCAACGAATTAATTAATCGACGACGATACATAGTGTCGATCGGAAGATCGATTAAGATCAACGTCCCCTCGAGTAGGTCCGTTAATCTCAGGAGGTCGACCAATCCGGTGGCTCAGTCTCGGCCGTTAATTAATTTCCGGCTTAACGAACTCCCCCGCGTATGATTCGTGGCTTGTCGCCTCGTGCAAGTACGAAAATCGTTTTTCACCGATGTTCACGCGATCCGATATCGAGGAGATGCGAAACTGTGTAATTAACTTCTTCAGAGTTTTCACCTTTTTTGCCTTGAATTTCCTCCGCATTAAGACGTTTGAACGAGTATCGGATTCAAAGAAAATACGTTCAAGGATAACGTTAAGTGTTAAGTGCTTTTTCAGGGAGAGAATAATAATTTGGTGAAAGAATATTTGGTAAATTTAATATAATGGAATGATGATTTAACAGGTTTACGCATTACGAAAACAGTTTTATATTTTTATGCTCATTTTTATCCAATTAATAATAGAGAAAAATATATATATATATATATATATATATATACGAATTCATTTCATTTAAGCGTTTTCTAAAATCTCTACACGATATGCCTATCTTTATGGATATACATCAATTTGACGCTTGATCGTAGAGATAGATATAAGAGAAATGTCTTTAAACATTAGTGTTTAAGGGAGAAAAATTGAATTGAATATATTTAAATATTTTTTATCATCTGGTATATATAATTTTATATATTATAATATAATTTTTGACATAAATCTTTCTTATTCTTTTTCGTATCTAAAAAAAATAAAGAAATAATTTTTCTACAATCAAAATAACAAATAAAAATATCACGTTACAGCAATAATTATAGAAAGTGGAATTAAAACTAAATACACAACTACGATATAGCTTTTAAATTTCACAAAATCTCACACTGATTAAAATAAACCCTTAGCCTCACGCTATCATTTGAAATTTGTCCAGATTTCAACCTCTAAGATCCTACATTACCTAATGAGAACGTGTAGGTACGTAAAAAAAAAAAACAACTTCGTCTGCTTTTAAAAAATAAATAAATGAGAAAAAGAGAAATGAAATAACAGAAAATACTCGTTGCACAGATCCACAGATCCTAACTTAATTTCATCCCATTCCCACAAGGGAGCTCGTAGATTTTTCGAGCAAATCGCAGCTCTCTACGTGTTTCCCTTCCTATTCCCTTCATGGAATTTTGAAAACACGTTCCTCCACCTCGAGTCGACGACGACAACGACGGCTGCGTTCCAAACGTTAAAGGCCACTCGTGTTTCCTCTTTTCGGCATTAACCATTCTTTTTGCAAGCTGGTTAACGTCTCGCTTCGTCCCGACGCGAAACATTAAACTTTGTCAAGGGAAAACTACCGTGTCACGCGAATGTTTCCAACTTCTTTTTTCTTCCCTCCCCTCCTCTTCCATCTTCTTTCGTTTTTTCCTTTTTTCTTTCGGTTTTTTCTCGTTCAGAATCGTGTCCACGATTTTCTTGTAACGTTAGGGAACCGCGATTATGCAAAACGCGAGAAGCGTGAAAAAATTGAACTTGATAAGCTTAGTTTCGGGTTTATGTTGTACGTATTCCCCTGATTTATGATGACGTTTGCGAGGGGGAGGGGGTGAGGGGATTAATGCTTATATAATGTTGAGATGCGTTGAAAAATATAAAAATATTGGAGTGTTTGCAATGAAAAAATGGATAAGCTGGGATTGCTCTTATTTATAATCTCTCATTCTTTTAGATATATGTTTTTATTGAAATGTTAAAAATGAGAGAATTCAGAATTTTTAAACGTATATAAAGAATTAGAATGAAAATTAGTTTTGCGTTTTTTTTTAAATTATGATTTAATTTATTGTGGTGGTGAAAAAAATATGTGATATGATTAAATAAAAATTAAGATATTTGGGATGCGAAAAAAGAATTTAATATTTAAAATAATATTTTTCAAAAACGTTCGATTAAAAATCGAATTATTTTCTTATTTATTTATATAAAAAAATTATAATTATTTCGTTATTTTCTTGAAAATAAGTTGCAAAAAATTGAACAAAGAATGAAAATTTCGTATTATAAATCTATCTTGCCCTCCCATTCACAATAATACAAGCAATTGAATCAAAATAAAACTTTTATGTGATACAAATTTAATCATTTTTTTTAATGAATTATTTTTTTCAACCAGCATTGTTTTCCAGCATTGTTTTTCAACCAACAAAGCTTTTACGCGATAGAGAATTTCGTTATATTTTTAATATCAATTCTTTCTTGCAACCAAACCACAAAAAACCAAGCGAAAAAAAAAAGAAAATTTCGATAGTAGTTTTACAAGCTTCTTTTTCCTTCTTCTTTTTTTATCCCTTTGAATTTATTCCTTTCTTCTTTCGAATTAAAAAATATCGAATGAAAAATTGAAGTTTTACAAATATACGAACAGAAATATGAATAGAAATTTTTCTCGTTTGTTTTGTATCCGAAATTTTTCGACGAAATTGCAAAAAATTAAACGATAAAAGAAGTCAGAAGAAAATAAATTTGGTTATAAAAATAAAAATAATAAACTCACCGATCGTGGTAATCACAGTAAGGGAATAGAGAAACGCCCCGGCGAAGCTCCATCTTTTATTTTCTTCAGCGCCATCGTAGCCATTTTTTATAGCCGTTACCATTTTCTTCTGATAATTCTCGAGGATCGCCTTCACTTTCGCTTTCCAGATTCTCTCGGAAAACACATTCTCCTTTACGAACACGCGATAGAAATACGATAAAAACTATCCAACTTTTAAACTCGAAAAGTTTACGAATAAATTATAGGGAAAGGTTTTAAGTTTTAACATCGGCCATGATAATTTATTATTAAAATTGGTATTCTAAAATTCAGTAATCTAATTATTATCGTCTAATATTCAAACTTTAATTAATTCTTCTAATAATATAATCCTTAATTTAATCATTCTCAACTGTCTAAGAATATTTCAAGAGATTTTTCTTCTCATCCCTAAAATTTATTAATTCTTAAATAGATACTTAATTCAAATAAAACCGGACGTAAAATTTTCTTTAATATCTAAAAAAAGAAAAAAAGAGTAATAAAGTTCAAATTTTACGATCGTACGTGTTATAAACATTATAAACACTTGTGGACACAAATTCTTTTTCGACTTTTCGAAAAAATAATAAATTAAAAATAAAATATATAAAATGTAAAAAAAAAAAAAGAGTTTTGAGAATCATTAAAAATCATCGTTGCGCGCGACTATTACGTATAATCGTGAAACTTAAACCAATAATAAAGAAAGCACTATCGATAAAACAAAATGTGATAGAAAAAAAGAAAAAAAAATAGGTGGAACGGCTTGTCAATATCGGGAAACGAGAAACGGTCCACTTTTTACACGACAATAGTAGATAAAATAGTAAATAAAAATGTTCACCTTAGAGGTAAGTTCCCAGAGAGTGGCAGCTGTCACATTTCTCAGCCTGATCACGTCTCCAACTATGTCCAGGTTGTTTCTACCTTCGATATGGGTGAAGAGGAAGGCACCGGCTATAGTGTAACCGACCACCAAGCATACTATGCCAACATTGCTGAAGAGGAAAGCGATCAGAGCCCTGGTCCAGTCCACGATCCTCTCACCCCAAGGTTTCCGCCTCCGTTTTCTTCGCTTTCCGCCGCGGACCCGATAACTTTCACGCTGCCAGTTTCTATTGGAAGTCGAATACCTTCGCACGTTGAATTCTCGATCCCCTTCCATCATTCATCCGGCACTCGATTGCTCAAGATATCGTTCGCCCTTTTTCTTTTCTTATTTCTTTTCTTCACGCTCTGTACACCATTTTATCCGTTTCTGACTTTATCCGAACTGTTGGAAAGTGATCCTAGCGTTGAGTTATTCTTCATGATCGCGTATGTGGTTAATTGCTGAAATTCGCAAGAGATTTTTAGCGAGTAAAATTCAATTTAGATCTTTTTTCTTTTTGTGTACTTTAGTTTCCTTTTAGTTTTCTTTTTAGATTTAATTTAGATTTAGTGAGTGTCGCGTATGGTAAAATATTAATGCATTATTTTTTTTTCTTTCTTTTTAACGTAAACTCCGTAATTTGGGTTTCTTAAACGCGTAATTTTAAATTTTAATCGATAATGTAATCAGAAACTTTTATTAAAATTTAATCTATAGGTTTTTTTCCTTTCTAAAACTTTGTTTTTCATTTTTAATATTAACGTGTTATATAATAATTTATACGTATACATTCAGGGAAGAAATGTTGAAATTTGATCTTCTTTTTTTATCTTCTGTATTATACATTATATATGTCTTTTTTATCCTTTGATTTGCAGTGATATGTATATAGAGATTTAATTTAGGATTTAAGATAATTGCATTTTTACATCATATCTATAATTTTTTGACATTCCTTCTTACGAATCTATTTCTATAAAATTGTAATTAAAGATTTCTTAAATATAATCTTACAATTTTACAATAACATTATTCGTGTATCGATTAATTAAAATTTCCAGCATATTTTCTAATTAACTTAACGTAACGTAATTAACTTTAAACTCTCATCTTAGAAAATAAAAAAAAGCAAAAAGGTTTTTTCGCTTCAAAATTTTTCCTAAAATATTTCTCGAAGACCGTGAACCGTAATAGGATCTAACGAACAAGGTTGAAGAGGGTCGATAAAGTCGTCCATTCCGAAATTGCTAAGAGGTCGGTTTGTAGAGTTAACGAACCGAAAGCGAATTTAACAAAACTCGCGAGAAGAGGCGTAATTTCGTAGTTCCTTATGTAATGACGTCGATCATTTGTCGCGGTTGGACGAAAGATGTAATACGCATGAAATTCAGCTGAACGTACGAATATATTTCTGGTAACTGTCGTAAAATAAAAAAAGAGTCTAGGTATATACGTGTCGACTATGAACTCGCGTCTATCCCTTTTCATTCGTTTGTAACGTGAACGTGACTCTATGTTATGACGTTCTTCCGAGTTCTAGCAAGTTATACGATATTATCTTTGTAAAACGAGATTTAACAAGATTCTTTCTTTTCTTTTGATACAATTGATACAATTTATATAATAGTAACTCTTTAAGTTTGTTTGTTTCGAAGATTGTTATGAAAGAGAATTATTTTCACGTAAAATTCTAATCTATGATAATATCTATATCTATAAATAATAAAAAGAAAGTTACGTAAGATTAATTGTTTATTTCACAATATAAAATAAACAAGAGAAGAACCTTATATTCTTATATCATTTATTCGCTTTCAATATTAAATATTCGATATCTTTCTTTCAGAAAATTTTCATTTAAAAACCAATTTCTTGTTAATTCATTTATTTCAAATCATTAGTTCTCCAAATAGCTATATGCATATGTATATAACATATCTAAATAAGCGCGTATAATTACGCATTTCAAAGGAAACTGCCCTCCTCATCAACCGACCCTTTGGAGGACGCATTCCTTCCGGTTCGTTTTCCACGATCGATTCCCTCTCCACTTTTTTTCCGGATAGAAGCTTCCTCCGATCTCTACGATCTGTTCCAGATAAATTAATAGAAGGAACACGGTAGAATGCTAAAAAGGGGATCGCGGATTATACGCGATCGGTGACCCGTCGCAATAGCAAAATTACACGGTCCGCGTTTAATAGGAAACGTCGGTATCGCTCCCTTCTCTGCTCTCTCTCGTGGATTATATCGTTCGAATCGCTCGAGTCTCTGCTATCGACTTCGTCCACGATCCGCCAAGAATCGAAAACTGCTTTAACGAAATCTATTGGGCCGTTCACCATGAACGGCCATTCGTCGAAGTGAATATTTCGTTTTCTTCTTTACGATATATCCGTTTCCTCGATATCGAAATCAAAATTATCGATCGAAATTACTTTTCCTTATATAATTTTTATTTTTCGAGATCAAAATTTTGTTCAATCACTATCAAAGTTCTATCGGTCCAAAGTTCTTTTCATTTTGTTTTCGAAATGTAAGTGGATGGCGTTTCTTCTTCTAGAATCGAGGCTATTGATCAATGTTCCTTTATTTTATCTTTTCGAGATCAAAATTTTGTTCAATCGCGATTGAAGTTATTAATTGAAATTATTTCTATTTTGTTTTGCGTTTTCAAAGTGGAAACGTTACGTTATTTTCTTTTATTTTGTCTTTTCCAAGTCAAAATTTATTTACTTTGTCGACTTTTTCGATTGAAGTTGTTAATCGAATTTCTGAATTTTATTTATTTCCATTTTCTTCGACCTGAAAATTTCCATTATCTCGAAATTATTCTTTTTATCTTATTTTATTTTTCGCTATTTTCTATTCTATTTTCTTCTTTCCTGCGAATTTTTAACAATATTAAAAATCACTCTTTAAAATTTTATTCAGCTTTTTTACGATCAAAGATATTAATATCTAATATTTCTCCTTTCATTTATTTTACTTTACTTACTTGTTTCTATTACTTTCTTATTTTTTATTTTCCCTACTTTTTCTCGGACTTTCGAGAATCCTGGAAATAACTCATTTCTCCTCGTAGTGCTTTAAATATAGATCAGTCTATGCTTTTGAGTCAGGCGATCCGACGAGACGGCTTGCCACGTGTTGACACGTGCTCCAGGATCTATTCTTCTTGAACTTTCACGTTTCTTCTTATAAATTATTTCCCCTTTAAAAGATATTTGAATTTATTTTGAATATTTGTTCACATATTAATATTTACTTGTTTTACAATCAGTCAGAAAATTTTGAAAATTATGATTATGTAATTATTCTCTATCCCCTTTAAATTTTTTTATATTTATTTGAAATTGATTTTTAAATAATTATCGAAAAATATCTTTTACATAATGATTAAATTGAATATAAATAAATAATTGATTGCATGATTCAATTCTTCGATAGCTGTTAAGAATATAACAATTTGAACGATATTAACACTAATTTCTCGGTTTTATTTTATAAACAATCGCAATTCAAATAATTTCCACAAAGGCTACAAAAATCTTCAATGAATACGTTTCTTCTTTCAAAATTTGTTCAAAACAAACACTTAATTCCATTCACTAGTTATATAATTCATTAATCATATATCCATCATGCGCACAAAACTAACAAACCCCAATTTATCTCATTATTTTATAAATTGAACTTCAATCGATTATATTTAATTAATGATAAAAAAAAGTTAAACAACAATTTTCCATCGATTGAATTTTCATTCTCAATTTTTATTCATTTATTCAAAAGTTAAACAGGGATTTTTAAAGGCACTCGTTGACATTGGGTTTCATGCAAGTTTGAATGATCGTTTTTTCACGGATAATTGTGTGAAAACGAGCCAATCTTCCCCGAGGCTTTCTCGCAAACTGATTCTGTGCCATTTGGTTCGAGACGTTGAACTGAAAATAGCGCGTTGCCAAAAATAACCGAATCCAACCGCTGGCTACGACTGAGTTTTGACTTTCTGGACACCCTGTAGACGCGAATGTCCTCCGGAATCGTCTCCGTGACGCGTTTGAAATTTATCAGTTTATGGCGCCATTTTTTTGCGTACTTATATTTTGTAAGTATTATATCACCATTTTGTTATATTGGAACACTTGCTGAGAGTACTGCCCTCTTTAGTCAATCTTTTATATCTAAAATTTTTAATATTATTTAATTTTTCAATCATTCTCCAATATATATTGTTTTGTGAATATTAGAACATTTAGGAACTCTACTTTTATTATTATCCTCTCTAATCAATTCTTATGTCTATATTCAAAATTTTTGATATTAATTTTTTCTTTTCTAAATATTTTATAAATATTGGAACTTTCTTTAATTAATCCTTATGTTTATATTTAAAACTTTTGATTCATTCAATTTTTAATATTATTTATGGTGATTTTCTGGAAATTGAAATTCATTTTTTAGAATATTGACATAAGATTTAAATAATTCCATTTTGAAGTATATGAATAAAGTTTTAAGACGAATCTTGAACTTTTATGATATCGAATAAATAAAAAGATGATATATTTTCTTCTGGCTCCATCTTTAAAATATATCATCTTTAAAAAATACAATTAAAAACTAAAAAAACATTCTTGCAATTCTTCTCCAAAATTTTCAAGTCAAGAAACATTAATCGCAAAAAAAACTTCTTCTTTATTTTCTTTAAAAAATTTTTCAAATCAATTAATTGGATAAATTATCCAAATCTTATTCTCTATTTTCAATTTTCAACTCAAAAAAAATTAATTTCTAACAAGTTCTTTAATGCAATTTGATTGTAAATTGAAATTTAGCTTTAAAATTTAGAAAAATATAGGATTAATGTAAGTATTCTAGGTGAAAAAAAAATTTTATTCATCTATATTAGTGAAAAAATAAGAGAAAAGAAATAAGAAAAAAGAAAAAAATAAAAGAAAGAAAAAAGAAAAGAGAAGGATTGGCGAAAAAGAAGGAAACAAAATCAGTGAATGAGAAGAAATTCGGTCAGAGGAGTTGGTTACACGACGGAAATTCCGCGAACGTTTCTAGCCATCGAGTGAGATCGAGGAGTATCGAGGATGTAACCCTCGAGTTCGTTGTCGACCTCGTCGTTGTATTCGATGTCGTACGCGTCGTAGTCGTCGGCATCTTCCTCGTCGTCACTCTCTTTGATGATCCCGAGCCTCTTTGCGACGTTCTTCACGTTATTGATGACCTCCTCTTGCACAAGATTAAAGCTCATTGCCAGCAAAGCAATTCCAAATAACAAGTACAACGAGCAAACTGCAATTCCTTTATGGGCGTCCAGTTTGTACGCTGGTACGAAGTCGCCGAATCCTGAAATCCAATTAATTTTATCCAATTTTTCTTCCTTTCAATGTTATCTTTCTTCTTTTCTTTCTTATTTTTTTTTTTTTTTGGATTAATCAAATAATAATTTTAATGGTAATTTATTTATATTTATTTGTTAATAATTATACTAAATTCTTGATAATTTTTTAATTCAATGGAATACATTGATAATTTTAAAATATTGATTAATAGTATAAATGTAAAGAAAATTTTTTTCTTCAGAAAAAGAAATAATGAACTACTTATAACAAAAATTATATTTTCATCACTATATAATTATTTTTCTTACTTATTTGCAATTTTATATAATTATCATTTTATTTTATTTTTGATTAAATTTTTTATAGAAATTTATTTTAGTATATAGATATATTATAAATTATTAATTTCTATTCAATGTACAAGCAATAATAAGTAGATGAATAAATCTTCTGTTTTGTAGAAAACAAATGATGATTTAGAGAATTATGTGAAAATCATCAATTAGCTATTTCGAACGAAAAGTCCAATTAAAATTTTGGGGAAAAAATGATATCTTTGAATACAAATTTTTTTTAAAAAATATCATTTTTTATGACTTCTAATTAATATTGCGACAAAGTGATGCTAAATTAAATAATAATATTATATATAAAAAAATAAATAATATAAAAATGATACTTACTGTAAAAATAAATAGAGATAATGGAACTTCAAAATTTATTAAATTTCATAACATTTTCTAAGATTTCCAAATTAATATTACTAAAAAAAGAAAAATAATAAAGTCCAATGTAAACATAAACGTGTTATAAAACTAAATATTGCAAAAATATCGAATATGAATAATTTAAGAAAAAAAAAAAAAGAAAAAAGCAGTACTAACCTATAGTGGTAAGTGTAATAAAGCAAAAATATGCAGAATCAAGGAATGGCCAATGTTCCCAAGCGCTAAACAAGAAGGCGCCACCAAAAATATAACTAACCACCAGGAAAACGCATAGCCATATTGGTACCGGTTTTATTTGCTGCCTTTCCTGATCATCGTTAGTATAATATTCGTAATCCGAATCAAAATCGTCTACGTATACTTGTCTATGTACAGGAAATCCAGCTGAGGACATTATGTCGGATGGCAATGTGTCTCTTCTGTACGATCGAGCTTTTATGATGAAAAAACAAAAAAAGAAACAATAAAAATAATTATAATAATTTATAATCAATTAATTATAAATGTTAAGAAAAAAATAAAGTTAGAAAAATTAGTATATGAATGAAAAATAAAATTTTTAATAATTAATAATATTATAATGGTTTATTTAGTTTATTATTATATAGATATTTGTAAAAAAACGTTTAAAATTTTAATATTTGAACATTACTGAAGAGATTTTAATAAATCTCTCTAAAGATTTTGAAGATTTTCTAAATATAAAAGAATTGATTTACCAATAGGATAATTGTTTCTATAACGTCTGATTTTTGAAACTTGAGTCTTTTTCGAGTTCTCTAAATCCAAATAAATCGACGATGGTCGTAAAGACGTTGGCAGACTCATTCTGTAGTTGCTGGTCGCACCTTCCATCGATAAGCATCTTCTGGGCAACGACCTCGTCATTAATGGCTCTTGTTTCTCACTATTTTCACGAGTTTCTGTCGCCTCTGGCTCCTCTTTTGATTTGCTCGTATCGCCTATTGCGAATGATACAATGATATTTATTAATCAGAGGAATAAAGCAAAATAGATCCGTTCAATTTTTTCATATGAGATTTACATTTTTTAAAACAGATTTATGATTGTTAATCTATATGCAAAATATTTATCCGTAATTTTGGTTGTAAATACTAAAGATATTAATGAATAAATTGATTATTGTAAATAAACTCGGAATATAGATAAATCGAGAACGTGATAAAATTACTAAAAATTAAAGATGTAAAAAATAATATAAATAAAACATAAACAAATATATCAAAAATACAAATAAATTAAAAATGTAAATAAATAAATTCGAAATATAAATAAATAAATGCAACAAGAATAAAAATATTCATAATTAATATAAATTTATAAGAAAATATTGATTATCTCGATTATTGTATAGTTACTTGTATTTCCGGCGGAAGTTTGCCACCGTCGTAATTCATTCTCCAAATTATCCAAGGCGTACTTATTGCACAAAACCGAGGAACGATCAATGTCATGTGGAGAACGCATCAACAACTTCCTGTCTAATGATTGCGTTGTCATCTTGGAACTGACTGAATGCAATTGCTATTTAGAAGCACGTTGTTTTTTTCATCACGAAATATAGATATCATGAAAGGTATTCAAGTACCTTTGCTCGATTTTGCTATTGGCAAATCAGAGTATCTGGATACTGTTGCTGATTTCAATCCAAAATTTGGATTTCCCGATAATTGATAAGAAGAACTTGTCTTTCTCTCTTCTCCAGCCTCGTATCGACGAGGATTATATCTATAGACGTAATAATATGTTAAAATATTTAATATTTTTTGATGATTAATTATAATTAATAATATTAATATAATACATCATACTTATAATCCATGTCAAAATATGACGATCTTGCTAGATTTTCAGACAAAACGGAATCTGCTGACATTTGGCTTACCCTGATGGATCTTCGAAAACCACCTTTGCTTCCACCATATCGTCTTTTCGAAATATATAATTTTTATTTATAAATATATTTTTTATTTATTGTTTTATTTTCGATAATTTAAATAAATAAATACCCTGGTTGTCGCATGGAATACGATCTAACAAAATGGCTTCTCGGTCGTCTTTTTTTTGGTGGTTTAGTGCATATGTAGCAGCAAACCCTCCAATATAAAAATCTAAAAAAAAAAAAAATGATAATTTTTAATTCATTTCAATAGTTTGGAAAACTCACTAATTTAGAAAATCATAAAAATTTTTTAAAAGTACTAGAAATAAATATATAACAAAAAAAAAACGAAAATAATTTTCTAATTGAACAAGTTAATAAATAATTTTAATCCCTTTTATTTTTAAAATAGTAATAAATTAATTATGCATTTTGAAGTTTACCTGAAACTCGAGGCCATAATATCGCCTATATTCGAGAGGCAGAGTAGCATGAGAGGAATTCCGACGATGGCATAGAATATGGTTACCACTTTCCCGTTCTTAGTCTTCGGAGCAATGTGGCCGTACCCTAGAATCGAGAAATGCTCGATTAGCCTTGCATAATCTCTTCGTTCACGTAATGCGTAATTAATTCTCTTAGAGTCTATAACGATTACGATGCTATTTTCTCTCGAACCGAGACGATATCGATAATTCTATTATTTTACCATCATTATCCTCAGTAAACACATACATCGATGGTAAATCTTGAATTGAATTTATCTTATAATTTTAATTTGAACTTTTGTATTTTTTCAATGAAAATAATCTTTAGTTTTTTAATAAAAAAATCATAAATAAAAGAAATCTTTTAATAATTATATTAATTCCTATAATTTCAAATAATCTCTAAAATATATCAATTATGTTAATATGCTACAATGTCCATAATTTATTTTTAATTTCATTACAGAAAACGAAAGTCCAAAGTGATTAACATCACTATTTAAATTTTTCAAGGAAAGAGATTCTCATGTTCTCAACCTTGTACAAATATTTTCAAGGTCAATACTGGGAATACTTGGAAGGATGATCGAGTCGATTCAAGCTCCAACGATTTCACAACAAGAAGTCTTTTTCTCATTCTCATGGATTCATTCTATAGTCTGGGTCAAGATCATGTTTTCTTCCACTATTCATTTTACAATTATTATATCAGTTTTTAATCATGTAACGTTTCTTATAAATTATAATTTATAATACCTACAAGTATACTTAAAAATCAGAATATTTAACTTTCTTTTTTTTTCTCCACTTTTCTTCTTTTCCTTTTTTCTTTTTTAATTGCTCTAATTAACGCTTGAAAAAAGAGAAATGAGATCAGGAAGATGGAGAAGATTGAGCGCATCCGCCGGAAGGGAACGAGGATCGATCGATCGAATACAAAAGAATAGCGGATGTTCCAGCTGGATTTTGGAACGCAACTCGGTCACGCGTTATGAGTCTTTGTTGGTCGATTTTTCGTGGTACATATAACCAGATTCCTCGAGCGCACATCAGAATTTCATGATAATTATAACGTAATTATCCATCACTATGCTCTCCTATACTGTGTTTTAAAATATAGATCTGAAAAGAAAGTATTAAATTTTTTTTATGTTGTGAATAGAAACAAATATTAGAGCAAACAAAATTCAATGGATTAATTATTTTGGTGAAAATTTTATAAATGTTTTTCTTTAACAGAATCATCTTCTAAAAAAAGTAGATTTACGTGATAAAGTTGAGATTTTCATTTTTCCAAACTTTATCTCTTTTCTTTTATAAAAAATTATATATATAATATTCTTCTCAGTGAATTGATGACTTCCAAAATAAAAAACGACATTCAAAAAAACAATATAAAAATTACTTCTTCTTTTTGGAGATATAATTTTTTCCTATTATCTCATTTTATTTTTCATAACACTGTTACAAAGAATTTTTTCAACGAGTCTAACAAATTTAATGGTTTTTTTTGCCGTGGAACCGTGAAACGGTTAATCGACGAGATCGTTGGATGGCAAACGCGGTGCAAAAATCAAGGAAAACGAATTACGAGGCGTTGCCGGTTTCCTGTCCCGGAGGAAAAGTGAATTTCCTCGGTAGCCGGCGCGCCATCCTCGGTGAAAATGACCTTGATCATTGGATTTTCGTTCAATCGTGCCTTTCCTCAAAACAAGATTACAATAAACCACGAGGATGATGCTGTAAGTGGTCGGCCATTTTTCTTTCCTCTATAAAGATTTAACTTTTAACTTCTTTGATTCCATAATAACGATGTTAAATGAGATAAGATCCTTTAAAATGGTTTGTGTCTTGGAAAAAATGTTGCTTGAACTTGTAATAACTTAATGATGATGCAAAAATGACGCAGAAATTGAATTGGTTTTAATGAAACGTTTTCTTATCAATATTTTGTTTTTATGATATTAAACCAAATTTTTGTAATTGTATAAAATTATTATTAAATAATATGAGATTTAATATACTTGAGCCAAAATAATTAATATGCAAATATTTATTGTAAATAAATATTTTGTTAAGAAAATGAATTTTAAAATAATTCTGGAAATATTTTATACTCTTATTAAAATATACAAAATAAAATAATAACTCTAAATATTTTGAATATTTTCTTATTTTTAGAAATATGAGATGATAATAAAATTCTAATAAAAATTTTAAAATCATTTTTATATTTTTAAATAGCATGAATATATACTTATACTATATACTATATATACTATAATACTTTTTTTATTGTTGTCAAAATACTAAACGATATATGATCTTTAATTCTAAATTTTAATTTATAAATTACATTTTACTGTAAATTTTAATTTTTTAATTTAATAATTATTATATCAAAGAAGCTGCTATATTATTTCTTTCACATTATCATCATAATCATTTCTCGTGAAAATTACTATACTTATTAATTTATAGTTCAATCATAATAATATAGCATATATTTAATACAATAATATACTTTGTTTATCAAAATTGCTTTGAATCATTTCATATCTCCTAATCATTGAAAAATCACTAATGAGATATTCATGAGATATTATGACTCATGATTTTTATTAACTATAAATAAAATTACCATGATCATTTAACTAGAATAAAAAACAATACAGACGTCCTTCGAGGAACGACTGACATAGTCGCATGAAGGAATCGTGTATTACGCCATTTCGTTAGATCTTGTCCGAAGAAAGAGGTCGTAATCACCTGTAACGTAACTACTTTCCCCTACTCGACCCGACGGATTTTCCCAGATCGAAGGACAGGTACGAGAACATTGCTTTCCATGTAATGTATCCACGTGTCTGGTTCACATTATCCAATCCATTCATGCATCTCGTGAGATTTGAATTTTAAGAATGATAATAATTGAAATCAATGTTATCTCTTCTGCGAATATAAATGGAAATGATTTCTTTATATATGTATATTATATATATATATATATTAATTGTGTAAAGAAATATATTTCTAGATTAATTATTATTATTGTTTTGAATCGATTTTAATAGATATAGTATGATATTTGTAACTGTAAAAATAATTAAAAATTAAATAGATTGATATTCATAAAATAACATGAATAAATAATCATTAAATAAAATTCAAAATTTACAAAAAATAAATATATTGAAATTTTAAAATATCAATCAAATTATTATAGAATTTGAATTATAATTATTTTTTTTCTTTCAAGTTTCATTTATCATTTAATTTTAATATTTGAATTTTTCCAATTTCTTTCTTCCAAAATTTAATATTTACTATATTGACAATTTTAAATAAATATTCTTCGAAATTCAATTTTCAACTTCTCCATTTTTTGAAATATATAAAATATTTTTACAATATTCAAATTTTAAACTTCTTAATCTTCATATTTTCCTCAATTTTTCACAATTTTTCTCAAACTTCAACTTTTTTACAGTATTCAGAATTCGAAATGAATCTTTTCGCTATAAATTTATCCAATTTTCACATTACCTTGAATGAATCTTCAACTCCCTGTACGATCCTAATCATGATCCTAAACGAAAACACCTGTGATTAAAACGAGCCGCACAAGGGATGAATCACCCTCGGACGAAAACTGTTGATCCGAGATTGTTATCGAAGGAACCTCGAAGTGAGCCACGCGGTGCGTTCACCTTCCAACGGTGCATATATAAAGACGAGATTCACTTTCACTCTCGTTTTAGTCGACTGTCGACAATATTCGCTGGTGAAGCTGACTATCGTTGTCTTTTTTATGAAATCGCGTTTCCCGTAAAACGATGGCCATTCTGTTCCTCTTTTGTTACGTCACAATGATCGTAATGGCTGTCGAAGACGATGGATGGGTGTGGAAGAACGGAGAGAGCAGGCTCGGGAAGACGAGGTTTGTTCAATCTCCATAGTTTTTTCTGAAGGTACATACGTGTATATTTGAGAATTTTTTCTGACAATTGTCCTTGAGAATACTTTTAAATTGTGCATTCATTTAAGAAAAATTTTTGAAATTTTTTATTCGTCAAAGAGCTTATTATATTTGATAGAATTTTCAGAACTATGTCCACTGGAAAAAGGTCTCTTTCTCCACTTCTTCTAATCTCTATTCCTTTGCTTGTGTTGTCATATTTATCTTTTATTTTTTTGCAGCTTATAAATTCTTGTCGTAGCTATTCTCAGACTAAAAAATTATAACAACAATTGGGATAAAATTTTACAATAAATTAATTTTATAATTAAAATATAGAGAGATTTGGAAATAATATTTGATATATGTATGAATATATATGTTTAATACGTATATACTTTGAAGATTCGAATATGAAAAAAGAAAAAAAAATAAGAATAATTGAAAAAGAATTCTTATATTTAACACCATCCTATGCTTTCCATTTAACGATGTTTTAAATAATCTTAAGACACATTAATATCGATTGAAAAAAAAATTTGAAAAAAAAAAGTAAAATTGAAATACAGACTATTTGTTCAATTATAGGTACCAGGTGAATGAGAATATCGAACATTTCAGTAACGAGAGACCATTAATAGGATTTAAACCACAAAACGTGGGACCTTACGGTCCTAACAGTAGACCTATTGTACCGGCATCGTATCCTGGCAACAAAGAAGTTCTTGTCGGTCCTGGTGGCCCGACTGGCATTATAAAAAGGTATTTCGTATCTTCGCGCTATTTTCCAACCCAATAAGTTTTCGTTACTCGCGTCCTCGATGTTGATTGGCTTTGTACGACCCAATGACCTGGTACACCGTTGCATTTTATGAAAAGAGGCTAAAACATCCAAGTTCCATGCTCTAAGGTTTGGATTGAATTTAGGTTGAACTTGGATCACGTTTGAATTGAGATTATTCTCTTATAAGTATTAGATATTGAACAACATTTAATTGAATTTAATTTTTTATAATTGATGATTGATATTTTAGCATAATTTTATATATATTAAATATAAATTAAATTTATATTTTTGATATGATCGAAAAAATCTATGATACAATTATTTGTATAATTAGATTAAAATATAGAACTTATTTTTAAAAACTTTTTTTTTATCTTGGATTAAATTTAAAAAATCAAAACTTTAAAAATATTAATATTCTACTAAGTCACAAGACAGTTAAAAATTATAAAAAGTAACTATTGAATAAAATATCTTAATCTATTCAGACCTTCCTACACCGGAAATATCGACGATGGCGCATTGGAAACTGGTTTCGTGCCATCTTGGGTCAAGGACGATCCTCGATATCGAGAATATGACACTTGCAGATGCAGATATAGCTTCAACTGTCCTTCCGTAGGATTGAAATTTGTAAGTAACGAAATAAAAAATAGTTACTATTCTTCTCATTTATATAAATTAATTAATATAAATAATTTTTAACGATTTCTATAGGGTACCTGCGCAAAAGACAAAAAATATTGCTGTTTTAATAGCAAGAAGTATCCTACCTTGATTTCCGGACAATATGGTCAAGGATATCCGTATCCGGTATATTAATAATTGTTAATAATTTATCATAATTTTCATCAAAAATTATTAATTTCATTTATCATAAGACGTATTCTGCAAAAAAAATTTTAAACTTGATTATTTTTTGAAATGAGAATTAAACAAAATTTAAGTCTTGAAACTATCAAGAAAATTTTATTTAAATTTTAAATCGGAAAAAAATAGATATTAAAAAAAAAAAATAAAAATAAAATAATTTGAATGATTAGATTTTAAAAAAAGAAATAATAATATATATGTACATTATTACATACGTAATTAAAAGAAATCAAAAGAAATTAAAAGAAATCATTAATTATTTTCAATAATCTTCAATATAAAAATAATTAATTTTTCACGAAAACAAAAAATATTTTATAATTATTACAAATTTTTAAAAATTTAATTAAATTACGTTTTTTATATGTTTGTCACTGTTTGACAAAATTTTCAGAGCGCTCCTAACAAATACGGTCCAGCAACCTTTGTGCAATCGCCAAACTATTATGGTAATCGAAGACCGCCAGGGAGTTTCACCAGTGCTAACAGATATCCTGGAAATTACCATTTCCCTGAAGGGAATCTGAATCTCTATCCACGACCCCAAGGCAATCCTTATGAGCAGAATTACGACTACAACGATTTCCAGTTTTATAGTCGGTCCTTAAAGAAAAATCAGACCCAGAACGAGAGTGAGGATGAAAAAGTTTAAGCTCCATTTACATACATGAATACAATTTTCTCTTTTTCCTCTGATCAATCTTCTAATAGGTTTTCATATATATGTCATCTTATAAATTCTTATTGCGATCAATCTGAATAAAATTAGATTAAAAATGTTATGAGTTGATGGGAAAAAATTCGGCGAATAAAATGTTGTCAATGTAGAAGAAGAACATTTAAATAAAACAAATCTCTGTTCAAGATTATATTATAAATATATAATACGTAATTATATTAATATATATTTATAATATATTTATAATATTAATTTATAATATTCAAATTAATAAATTTTAAAAATATTTTTATATAAACATTGACGATGGATTCTATGGTTAAAAATTAAAAGTTATAAAAATATATTATGCAAAAAGTATAGGTAAATAGAATAAGAAATATAAGATAATGAAACAGAATAAAAGAAATAAAAGAATAAAAAAATAAAATAAAGTAAAATGGAATAAAATAAAATAAGAGATTAAACGAATAATCTTTAATATAATAATAGATTCCTAGATACGATTCTTTCTTTCCAATATGAATTGAAATGACTGAATAAATTTTATTTACTTCTTATTTTATTGGTATATATACTATTTTTCCAAATACATACATCAATTGATTTGATAATTATATTAATTATTCATTATCAGATTTTAAATCAAAATAATACTCTATTATGGACTTATTGGAATTTTAGAATTTAGGACGCCAACGAAATTTCTCTTACTTTTAGCCATAAAACTTAGTGTTGAATTGTTTATCATGGCTCTATTTAAAAATTATTCAATTTCTAAGAAAACGATGATTCAAACATCCAATATTTTTAATAAAATACCAAAGAATATATACATATTTTTAAATCATAAAAAAATTTTCTTTTCATTAATTTAAATAATAATTATCAATTATAATTATAAATATTAAATAATAATTATCAATTGTAATTATAAATATGTAATAAATTTTATAATAAAGATCTTAAGAATATATATTTATTAATGTATGATATATCATTAAAGCAAATTTCTTATATATTTTCTAATATTTTTGTTTTTTTTTTATCAATCAAAATTATTTATAATTTCAAAATGTTACTTGGTTTTCAAGATTAATTATTTTATTAATTTTCAAAACTTACCAATAGTGGTGATGACCACTATGGAATAAAATAAAGCACCAGCAAACGTCCATTGGATGTCATCTTCACCTTCACTCCCATCCCAACCTTCTTTCTCCATCATCCACACGAGGTTATTCTCGAAGCTCTGAAAAAAGAAAATGATCGTGGAATTGGAGAAAATTCGAGTTCGACTTCTGATCATCGGATGTGAATTTGATGGTTCGGTACCTTTAATTCACGCAGTGCTCTGTCCGTCCAATTTTCACGAATCAGAACCTCCACTTCTTTCGTAATCTTCCATAGTTGTTCTGCAACGTTTCCTCTGACATCTTTAATGCTTTTTTTGATCTGGATAAGGAAAAAAATTAGATAAATATAAAGGAGAATGATAAAGAGGATTGCGAAGAATGAATAGAAAAACTTTTTAATCAATAATATTTTTAATCATGATACATTTAGAATTTTTGAATTTAAAAAATATCAAATATTATATTAACGCTACTTCTTCCCAAAAATTCTAATAAGAAATAAACATCAAAATCCAAAAATTAACATTATAAATCTGTGTTTAAAGAAAAAAATTAATAATGATAAATAAATAATAACAATGAAATGAAGAAAATTCATAATATCTACCTCTTTTTCATGAGCGGCTTCAAGAGCTTCGAAAGCGTACGCGCCGATCAAGCAATATAGTACAACCAATGAGATCAACGATACGTGGGAAAAAACGCATCTGAAGAACTTCCACAGGAAACGTAGAAAACGTAGAAATCTGATACACTTGGAAGGCTTCTCGGCTTCGACCATCAACTCGAACGTTTCCGGTCGCGAGTGTGGCATCGTGCTTTCCGCTTCGAAAATTTTTTCCCTCAAATACCTTCACCACCACGATTTCTCATTGTCCTCTTTCGAATTTTTCTCTCTCACGATTGAATTCCAATCAATCACAATCTTCGCTCGTTTTATTAATTATCGTTTTACATTTCAGCTGAAAGAAAGAAATTACGGTCTATTTTATAATAAACAATGCCATTATGATTCTGAAATATTCTGCAATATAGTATTTGATATAGTATTTGTTTATATTTGTAAATTAATTAGAAAAATTATAGTAATAGTGAAATAAGTATTAACACTGTATTAATGCTATTTCGCTATCTTCAATTTTAAATAGAAAATCTTATTATCTTACATAAATTTAAAAAAATTTTTAATCATTTTACAATGATCTCTCTTTGAAAATATAATTAATTAATTATTAATATCAGTTTAGAATAAAATATAAAAATTTATTTTTTTTTTGTATTTATATTTGCTTTCCCCAGTTTTATTAGATTGATAGCAAATAAATAATTGATTAACATTTTCAATTTATTTATATAAATCAATAAAATATTAATTATTAATTTAACACATAATTAATTTAACATGTAAAATAAAAATTAAAATCTAATAACTAAAAATATCTTTATATCTGCTTTAGACATTAAAAATTAATAAATTTTCGAAACAAAATTAAAGTAAATAAAGAAAATAATATTATTTATTTTAATTTCATATTAATTTTAAAAAAATTTCATTTCAGTGTTTATTATAGAAATACAAAAGGAAAAACAAAATAATATAAATGATATAAATAATCTTAATATCTTAATATTTTTAATTTTTAATAAAGTAAATTGATCATATTTTTCTTATTTTTTTATGATTTCCAATTCATTATTTTTAATACCTGTTTAACGTAATAATAATAATAACACTTTGTTGATATTTTCATTGACATTTCAACTATTTTTTTTCTTTTTTAATTAATTGCACGTGTTAAACGTCGCGATACATCAAGTTCTTTATCGCAACGTTGGAGAAGCGAAACTAACTACGGAACTAACATAAAACACAGACGTGTTTTATCCGGGATGGTTGTTCCAAATTTATCCTAGCTATGCTATCATCGAAATGTCGTTTTGGGGCGAAGTGTTGGTTCACTTATTCTGTTATAAGAGCAAAATAATGAAAAAAATTCAAAATAGAAATTAACAAAATAATTTAATTTATTTAAATATTAAGCATTTATATTTCCTTGCTTATTTAATGTAAATTTATTATTTATAACTTTAATTAATACATATTTCTATAAATTATATAATTAAGAGAAATCATTTTAATTGTAAATTTTTTAATTATTTTCATTTTTTAGAAATTAAGTTCTTATTGAATTAGAAAAAATTTAAATATATGATTTTATATTATTTCATCAAAAATTATAGACAAAA
The DNA here is from genome assembly GCF_029169275.1 of Apis cerana. NCBI lineage: Eukaryota > Metazoa > Arthropoda > Insecta > Hymenoptera > Apidae > Apis > Apis cerana. The sequence continues at coordinate 6,140,217 of NC_083859.1, read as the reverse complement.
ACAAAAAATTCTACAAGGATAGAAATAAGATAAGAATTGATTATTAGCGCCATCTCTTGAGTACCAAATATATTTTTTCAAAAGTACTCCAGAGATGGTATTGATTTATAATTCTTATCCTACTTTATCCTGCCTTATTATAAAATCTTTTAGCATTTAAAAGATGGAAGTCACAATCAATTCTTACCTTATTTGTTTACCATTTCCTCTTCTCAAGTCTATGCATTCTACAAATTGCATATGATGCATATGACAACAGATTTCACAATTTCGGCGCGAATGTAATTCTATTGTCAATTCAGTCCATTCATATTTTGAACTTTTATCATTTTCTAAAATGTCAAACTTTTTTAGTTTCCCACATATTTGCAAAAAATTGTAAGTACTATATTGAATTTCCATGTGCATTATAGCATTTGTGTCGAATGAAATTTTACCTACTGAAATATATTAATAAAAAATTTTATATATAAAAAAAATGCAATAAAAATGGAAAAAATGAAATACATATATTTTTAAGATTATTATTTAAACAAAAATATTAATATTGATGAATATTCATTATAAAAGTTTATTGTAAAAATATCACATAAAAATGATTAAATAAAAAACAAAATGAATACATACAGTATGCAAGCAAAACTTCTCGTTGAAAAGTATGATGGCGTCCATATTGGAACTTTTCTTGTCTTTAAACTTGAATCAGTAATTATTTAATAATGTTTCTATAAGAGAAAATGAGAATTTTCAAATGAACATATAAAATATATAAAATAAATCGATTAGAATAAAATAATAATCAAACATAAATTTCATCTTAAAAAATACATATCATAACATTAATTAAATATAACTAGAAATGTAGCCGTTAAATATATAAATAAAGAAAAATAAATAATTTAACTTTCGAAAAATTATTAATTATAGAAATAAATCAATATATTGACTGAATAATAAATGCACAAATATTAAATAATACAATGCAAGAAAATAATATGGAATAATAATAAGGAAGAAAATATGTATATATTAACAAAAAAATTACATACGTCAAGCAAGAATAGAACTTTCGATTACCATAAATATCGATAATTTAATGACGCTATATTATAATTTCGACTATCGAATTACAAATTAGAAAGGAGATACTTGTCCAACGATAAATTAAAAATGTCTAAACATGTCGAAATATGTCGAAATATATCGAAATATGTCGAGCATGATACAAACGTGAATTTTTTGGAAAGACTATATTATGGAAAAAATATCGAAGTTTCGAGCATAACACTAGACGAAAAGAAGAGAAAAATATATATAAAAATATTATACATAATGTATTTAGAAACGCAATATGTACCAATAAGTAAATCTATTGCCATTAAAAAAAATTAAACATCGAAATTATCAGCTACAAATTATATATACATAATATAATCTTTCATTCAAAATCATTCTAATAATAAAACGACAATTTGTACGACAAATGAAAATCAAAACCGTAAAATAAAGATAATATCATATTGGGATAAAGCAACAATAAATTCAAATCTTAACTCAATGAAGGACAAAATACCGGTAACCTCAACAAATATTAAATATACGATTAAATATACGATCCACAAAAAAAGCACAAAAAAAGTTAAAACACTAATTGATTTCTTTATTATAATAATAAATGAGCTATTAAACTATTAAATAATCAAAACTAATAATAATTTATAAATTTATTAACAGAATATGAATAAAATTACTTATTGCGTAGTAAAATCGCCGAAGCCGGTTACAATCACACGTCTCGTCACGATGACTTTCTGCAGGAAACTGACGCCGTATGCCAAAATTTTTGTAACAACTTTCTGATTGGCTAAGGTCGTACATGTATTTGATAATCAAAATTGCACAGAAACATAAAGTATTGCAAAATATATTTTATTTATTCTAATTAGGTATATATTAAAGACAAATTGTTAAATTATTTATACATTATTAATTTATTATTTTTATAATTATTTATTTGATTTTTATATTTTTATATTCTTTTATTAAATGTTATTTATTAAATGTTATTTAAAGGTTATTTTACTGATTTATTTATCGATTATTGATTTATCAATTATTTGTTAATTTATTCATTTGTCTAGTGATTTATTTGTAGATGTTTTTTGTAAATTTCTCTGTTTCGTTCATATATATATGTATGTATTAATTTATTTATATACATTAATTATATACATTAATTTATTTATTTATTTTACTTTATTTAATTAATGATACATATGTTCATTCATTCATTTATTTCTTTGTTTATTATTTTGATAGTTTAATTATTTTTATTTATTTAAAACAATTATTAAATCATGAAATTAATCTAAATTAATAAACAGATGAATAAATATACAATTTAATAAAATAAATAAATAAATAAATTGATATATATAAAAATGAATAAAACAAAAAATCTATAAATAAATCTATAAATAAGTCACTAGACAAAAAATATTTTATTAGAATAATTATTAAATCTGAAATGAATCTAAATTAATAAACAAATGAATGAATATATAACTTAATAAATAAATAAATTGATATATGTATACATAAATGAATAAAATAAAAAAATAAATAAAAAATTTATAAATAAATCACTAGATAAATAATTTATTTATTTATTTAAAATAATTATTAAATCATGAAATGGATTTAAATTAATAAACAGATAAATAAATATATAATTTAATAAATAAATTAATCTATATAAAAATGTATAAAACAAAAAATCTATAAATAAATCTATAAATAAGTCACTAGACAAAAAAAATATTTTATTAGAATAATTATTAAATCTGAAATGAATATTAATTAATAAACAAATGAATATATAACTTAATAAATAAATAAATTGATATATATATAAATGAATAAAATAAAAAAAATAAATAAAAAATTTATAAATAAATCACTAGATAAATAATTTATTTATTTATTTAAAATAATTATTAAATCATGAAATGGATCTAAATTAATAAACAGATAAATAAATGTATAATTTAATAAATAAATTAATCTATATAAAAATGTATAAAACAAAAAATCTATAAATAATTCTATAAATAAGTTACTAGGCAAATAATATATTTTATTAAAATAATTATTAAGTTTGAAATGAATCTAAATTAATAAACAAATGAATATATAACTTAATAAATAAATAAATTGATATATATATAAATGAATAAAATAAAAAAAATAAATAAAAAATCTATAAATAAATCACTAGACAAATAATTTATTTTATTAGTATAATTATTAAATCATGAAATTAATAATCAAATGAATATATGACTTAAGAAATAAATAAATTAAATATATATAAATGAATGAAATAAAAAAAATCTATAAATTACTATGTAAATAATTTTAATCACTACATAAATAAATTATTAAATTTAAATTTAATTAAATCATGAAATGAATCTAAATTAAATAAATGAATTATCAATATAATATTAATCAAATGAATGAATATATAACGTAGTAAATAAATAAATTGATATATAAATAAATGAATAAAACAAAAAATCTATAAATAAGTCTGTAAATCAATCACTAAACAAATAAATTGATAAATAATTAATAAATATCGATAATCGATAAATAAATTAAAAAAGAAATAAATTAATAAAAAATAAAATATGATAATAGTATAAATAAGTAATATAAAGTATAAATATAAAAATCGAATAAATAATTATAAAATAAATTAAATTAGTTATATAAATAAATTAATAATTCGTTTTTAATTATATATATTTAATTAAAATATAATTAAAATAATAATAATAAAAATAAAAAAAAATTTACAATATTTTATCTTTCTTTATAATTTCGATTATTGAATTGATTTGAGATACCATCCAATCAGAAAGCCGCTTTGACAAGTTTAATGCATCCTTTTCTTTTAGAAACTCATCGTGACAGGACGTGTAATTATAATCGCTTTTGTGATTTTACTGCGCAATAATTAATTTTATTCATATTCTGTTAATAAATTTATAAATATTATTAGTTTCAATTATTTAATAATTTATTCATTATTGTAATGAAGAAATCAATCAGTTTTTGAGTCTTTTTGTGCTTTTTTCGTGGATCGTATATTTAATTGTTGAGGTTACCCGTATTTTGTGCTTCCTGAGTTGAAATTTGAATTCACTTGTTGCTTTATCCCAATATGATATTTTTATATCTTTATTTTACGTTTTGATTTTTATTTGTACAAATTGTCGTTTGATTATTATAGGATGATTTCGAAAGAAAGATTTCTTTTTTATTTTTATTTATTTTTTTTTTTTTAGGTCAATTAACACAATTATTCTAAATTACTTTTTTCTTAATTTAATTCTTTTAGATTTTTAAGTTTAAAATTAAATTTTTCTTCGGTGTTTTAATTCTTTTCCATTTTATAGCAATTAATTTTTATATTATTTTTTCTTTTTATGTTTGTATTTATTCATTATTCATTTATTCATTACTTATATATTATAGCACTAAATTTTTTTATACATTGCAACATACAAGAAAAAAACATTATAATATGTAAATAATGAATAAAACGTAAAAAGAAAATATAATGTAAAAATTAATTATTATAAAGTAAAAAAAACTAAAACATAGAAGAAGAATTTAATCTCAAAGTTAAAAAAATCTGAAAAAATTAAAACATAAAAAAAGAATTTAAAACAAATATAATTTAAATCAAGATAATACAAAATCATTTAAATAATTAAATTTATTAAATTTATAAAATTAAATTCTTTTCTTATGTGCAGTTTTGTGGAATTTACTTAATTGTTATATTAAATTTCTCTTTTATGTTTTTTTTTACTAATTTAATTAATACTTATGTTAAATGTTTTTATTCTTTTAAATTAATTTCTTTTTAGTTTCTTTTATGTTTCAATTTTTTTTATTTTATAATAGCTAACTTCTATATTCCCTTTTTGTTTTATTAATTATTAAAGGTATAATATTAAATTCTTTTTTATATGTTGCAGATTTATATAATTGTTATATTACAATATGTAAAAAAATTTAATGTTAATAAAATATATAATAAATAAATATACAAAGAAAATAATGTAAGATAAACATTTACTATTATAATAAAATAATAAAAGATTGAAAGATAGAAGAAGAACTTAATCTCAAAGTTAAAAAATCTAAAAGAACTAAAACATAAAAAAAAATATTTAATAGAAATGTTACCTAAATCTAGATAATGTAAAAACATTTAAATAAAATAACTAAATGTAACAAAATTGATAATGTTAAATTCTTTTCTTATATGCAGCTTTGTTAAATTTAGTTAATTATTATATTAAATTTCCTTTTTAAGTTTTTTTTCTAATTCATTAAAGTAAATAACTTATACTAAATTCTTTTTTAAAATTTTAATTCTTTTAAATTTTTAATTTCAAGATTAAATTCTTGTGTAATAATTTCAATCCCTTTTCATATTATAGTAATTAATATTTTTTAATAGTAATTAATGTTATATTCTCTTTGTATATTTATTCATTCCTTATATATTATAACATATAATATATTAAATTTAATATTATATATACATAATATATAATACTATATAATAATATACAAACAATGAATAAAACATAAAAGAAATAGTAATAAATGAAATACATTATATAGAAATTAATTATTTTAAAAAAAAATTGAAATATGATAGAAGAATTTAATTAATCTCAAAGTTAAAATAAGAATTAAAATAAAAATAAAAAAAGAATTTAACAGAAATATTATTTAAAAAAAATGTTTAAAAAAATTAAACTTAGCAAATTTACATTATTAAATTTTTTTTATATGCTTTTTCTAATTCAATTAACACTTATATTAAACTTTTTTTTAGTTTTTTTAAATTTCTAGATTCAGATTTTTTTTTAATTTTGAGATTAAATTCTTCTTTTATATTTTAATCTCTTTTTATTTTATAATAGTTAACTTTTTATGTTATTTCCTTTTCTTATATTTTATTCATTATATTAAATAAAATTACAATACTAAATTTTTTTATATATATATTTTTTTCAATTCAATTAATATATGTATTAAATCTTATTTATTCTTTAATTAAATTAAAGTTAAAATCTTAAAATTTTTTAGATTTATTTATTTTTTACATTTATGTTAATCTTTTTTATATTTAAATTTTTTTTAATTTGATATATCTCAATATAAAATAACTTATTAATATTTCAGCTTTTTCTAATTTCTTTGAATTATAACGAAATAATTTTTTATATTTTTTCAGATTTAATTAATTGTTATGTTAAATATTTCTTTGTACTTTAGCTTTTTCCGTTTTAATGACTTTTATTCTTTCAAATAAATTAATTTATGTATTAAATTTTATTTGTATTCACTACATTTTCTTGGATTTATTTATTTTTTATTTAACATTATTCTCCTTTTATATTTTCATTCTGTTCAGATTTTGTTCATCTCAATTTATTTAAAATATCTCACTTCAATCTTTCCTAATCTCTTTAAATGTTATATTATATAAATATATTTTCTCGTCTTTTTTCAGATTTAGTTATATTAAATATTCTTTTGTGTTTTTTTCTTTTGTTGATTTTTATTATATATCGACATTGCTCTCTCTCCTTTGTTTAATATAATTTAATTCCTTAAATTTATCTATTTTAAAGTTAAATTCAAATTCTTGTGTTTCGATTATTTTAAAATCAATTATTAAATTAAATTCAGTTTTATATTATGTTCTCTTTTTATCTTTTCAATTTTTATGAATTTATTTAAGTTTTTCGTTAAATTTCTCTTTTGCTTTTACTTTTATTTTTACTTTTATTTAAATTTAATTAATCTTTTTATTGATATTTTTATATCTTTATTTCCTTCTTTGTATTATAATTATTTTATTATCTTATTATTAGTTAAATTAGTATTTCTACTGATAATTTTTTTTCCAATAAGTAAATCTTTACAGGATTTCAATCTTACAAGCAACAACAATTAATTTATGTGTTATATTATGTTTCAATTTTTCGCGCGATTTTTGAATGAAAAAAATAAGCATCATGAGCCAACCAATCAGAACATCCCTTAATTCGAGACGCGGGACGAATTAGTGCGCATCGCAATGCGCATCGGAGTGCGCAACGCAGTGCGCATCACACTGCGCATGTCGTCAGTCTACAGTTGAAAATTGTGCGGAGTGGATGTGTCGTCGCAAATTCGGATTACGCAGTAAGTTATTTTACTGTTATTATTACTAAATTTATTGCTAATTTGGTTTTTTAAATAATCCATTCAGTGTAGTGAAAACGAAATTAATTAGTTCTTTGCGTATCTTTGTGTCTTTTCCTTCGATTGTTCATTTTACGTCTATTGCGTCATTAGCGTCCCGTATCGAAATATTTCGAGACGGAATTTGAAATCATACATTGGTAGTTTGTAATATAATTTTAATCGTATCCGTTTATTGTACAATTTCTTGTTCTTTATTTTTTATCATTTTAGTCATATTAAAGTCATGTAAAAAGAAATTTTCTAGGATTTATTACGTATTCATTTCGTGAAATCGAAAGTATCGTATATTTTCCCGAATGTATATATAATATATCGTGTACAGGGTCTTCTCGCGTGTATGTTATTGTTTACTTTTTTTTGGTCTATCGTTTATATTTTGCTCGAGGTTAGAAACATTTCTTACGATATTTCATTTCCAAGAAATTGGATTCGTGTTCAAACATGTTTCGACTTGTCGAGCGTATCCCCTCTCCATCTTGTTATTCGATGCGCGAAATCGAAGCGCAAAGTGACATTGTTCGTCGATTTGTCGTGACGATTAGACGTTTGAAATTTTCTCGAGACACGTGTCTATTTGTTACGTAGTATTTTAATACTATTTTTTTTATACTACTTTTGTTATTATTTGTGCATTAATTAATACATCTTTGTTCAATGTTTTATTCAAAATTATTAAAATTGATAGTTTTTTGACAATTAAATAATTTCGAGTTCCTCGTTTATCGTACAATTGGAGTATCGAATTACAAGATGGCTCATATTGTGAGTTTTCATTTGATTTGATTGTTTTGATACTTTAATACAATGTAATTTCATATTATTCATTTATTTAGACGTTTTGATTTTTTTTCTGCGCAGGTTTAATTGATAGCGTTATGGTAATATTCTCGAAGGCGGGAAAAATTCCAATATGGACGCCATGTCTTTCTTGGTGACTTTCTTTCGTGGTAAAATCATATATTTCGTATGTATAAATTTTTTTTCTTTTTATTTGGTTAAATTTTTATTTAGTTTTATTGAATTATTAGAGATTGTTGTTAAGCAATTCGTAATAAAATTACGTTTTAATTATAAGAAAGTGGAAAAATTAGAAATTTATGAGAAACTTTAATGATTTATTATTGGAAATTAAATTTTAAAATCTGATAAATATAAATATCTGAATATTTTATTAAATTTCAGATATTAATAAATAATTGGTAATAATTTTTACGTAAAATTCACAATCAATTAAAATAAAAAGGCAGTATTTTCAGAACAAATGTTCGATAAGAAGAAGAAAAATATCAAAAAGATATTTCTTTCTCTTCTATCATTCCCTACCCCTCTACTAATTAAGCGTTAATTTCAGAAAATGTTTGTAACCGCGCGCAATGCGGTTAATAGAATCAGTGTTTGCTTCGTCATAGTATTTTGAATATTTTTTAGAGCGCAACAGCTCTGATTAAATTTAATTAAAATAATCAAACGCGAAGGTAGAATCAGTGTTTGTTCGCCGATTATAATTTATACGGACGCGTTATTAGTTTTTTATTTTTTATTTTTTTTTATTTTAAATATTCGTTTTCGGAACAGAGTAGAATCAGTGCTTCTCTCAAGAGAATACGGCGATCATCCACCACGCGAAGAGGTAAGAAGAATCATTAGATTCTCATTTATTAGATTTTAATCTTTTTGAATTAGAATTTCATATTAATTTTATTATTATTAAAATTTATTAGGAACTTAATTTTTTTATTAATATTTAAAGTTAAACATAGTTTTATTTTTTTTACTATTGTAAAATTTTAAATAACGAATGTTATATTTTTAAGAAAAGAATTATGATACAATATTTCACATTTTATTTCAGATGCCGATGATCTTTATGAAGATTTGTTTTTGGACTAATCTTAAAAAATATTTGTGACCGCGCGCAATGCGGTTAATCAGAATCAGTGTTTGCTTCGTCATAGTATTTTGAATATTTTTTAGAGCGCAACAGCTCTGATTAAATTTAATTAAAATAATCAAACGCGAAGGTAGAATCAGTGTTTGTTCGCCGATTATAATTTATACGGACGCGTTATTAGTTTCTTATTTTTTATTTTTTTTTATTTTAAATATTCGCTTTCGGTACAGAGTAGAATCAGTGCTTCTCTCAAGAGAATACGGCGATCATCCATCACGCGAAGAGGTAATTATCCTTTTATCTATCTAAATTTTTATTCTTCTAAATAAAAGTTAAATTCGCATTTCAATTTTTTCAAGTAATCAGAACCGTGTTCTAAATTATGACGTTTTGTCACAGATTTCTTCCGTCTTGATGACAACCTTCCCTTCTCGATGACTTCTGGGCTACAATAAGAGTGAAGCTATTCGTCGCATCGTATGGTGAGTCGCATGCTTTTTGGTTCCTCCGGTCACTCAATCATGTCGTAGGATGAAAGATCCGAATCGACACGAGTGATTGGTTGTATACGTAGAATTTTGCACGAGCACAATGACCGCGGGTATTTATTTATAATAATTACCCGCGAGTAGTAACAATTATTTTTGTGTTTTATTTATTAGTTCAGGCTAGGGTCTTCTTACGCTTCGCGTTTTGATTGATATAAAATGTTTAGTAGTTTTCTAATGCCAAAACATGTAATAATTATTATTATATAATTATCAATACAATATCAATACAATAATTAGTTTGAATTTTTATAATTCAAAATCCTTTAGAGTAACATTTTAAGTTATTTGATCAATTTGATTATTGCGATTGTCATATAATTATTTCACATGATTTTATTAACTTCAATATGATTTACAACACTGGTAGATAATAAAGTTCAATTTTTATTCGTACAAATATGAATTAAAAATTTTGCGCAAGAAGACATTTC